>NW_027454014.1:0-110531 GCF_040206685.1 Ascaphus truei
TTCAAACCACAGAAACATTAACATTCACAGTATTTACAATCTTTAACAGAACTCTTATGGAGACAATAAAGGGGGTAGGTGCTCTGGGGAATTTCATACACATGAGCCCCACAAACAGGGCTGGTTGATGATAAACCAATGAATACCATATTTAAAACCACATAAACATTACAAGTTACAGTACTTACAATCTTTATCAGAACTCTTATAGTCAATAAATGTGGATATGGAGAAGGGAGAGAGAAAGAAAAGGGAGAGAGAAGGGAAAGGGAGAGAGAAGGAAAGGGGAGAGAGAAGGAAAGGGAGATAGAAGGAAAAGGGAGAGAGAAGGAAAAGGAAGAGAGAATGGAGAGACAAGGGAGAGGTAGAAACAAGGGAGAGGGAGCGACAAGGAAAGGGAGAGAGAAGGGATAGGGAGAGAGAAGGGAGAGGGAGAGAGAATGGAGTGACACGGGAGAGAGGAGGGAGAGAGAAGGGAGAGAGAAGGAGAGAGAAGGAAAAGGGAGGGGAAAGGAAAAGGGAGAGAGAAGGAAGAGGGAGAGAGAAGGAAGAGGGAGAGAGAAGGAAGAGGGAGAGAGAAGGAAGAGGGAGAGAGAAGGAAGAGGGAGAGAGAAGGAAGAGGGAGAGAGAATGGAGAGACAAGGGAGAGGTAGAAACAAGGGAGAGTGAGCGACAAGGGATAGGGAGAGAGAAGGAAGAGGGAGAGAGAGAAGGGAGAGAGAGAGAGAAGGGAGAGAAAGAGAGTGATGAGGGAGTGACAAGGAAAAGGGAGAGAGAAGGGAGAGGGAGAGAGAAGGGAGAAGGAGAGAGGAGAGAGAGAAGGGAGAGAGAGAGAAGGGAGAGGGAGAGACAGACAGAAGGAAGAGGGTGAGAGAGAAGGGAAAGGGAGAGAGAGAGAAGGGAGAGGGAGAGAGAGAGAAGGGAGAGGGAATGATGAGGGAGTTATAAGGGAGAGGGAGAGAGAAGGGAGGGGGAGAGAGAGAGAGAAGGGAGTGGAGAGAGAGAGAAGGGAGAGGGAGAGCGAAGGAAAGGGGAGGGGAAAGGAAAAGGGAGAGAATGGAGAGACAAGGAAAAGGGAGAGAGATTGGAAAGGGAGAGAGATTGGAAAGGGAGAGAGAAGGAAGAGGGAGAGAGAAGGAAGAGGGAGAGAGAAGGGATAGGGAGAGAGAAGGGAGAGAGAAGGCAGAGGGATAGAGAAGGGAGTGAGAAAAGGGAGAGAGAAGGGAGAGAGAAGGGAGAGAGAAAGAAAAGGGAGAGAGAAAGAAAAGGGAGAGAGAAGGAAAGGGAGAGAGAAGGAAAAGGGAGAGAGAAGGAAAGGGAGAGAGAATGGAGAGACAAGGGAGAGGGAGAGACAAGGAAAGGGAGAGAGAAGGGATAGGGAGAGAGAAGGGGGTGACAAGGAAGAGAGGAGGGAGAGAGAAGGGAGAGGGAGAGAGAAGGAAAAGGGAGGGGAAAGGAAAAGGGAGAGAGAAGGAAGAGGGAGAGAGAAGGAAGATGGAGAGAGAAGGAAGAGGGAGAGAGAAGGAAGAGGGAGAGAGAAGGAAGAGGGAGAGAGAAGGAAGAGGGAGAGAGAAGGAAGAGGGAGAGAGAAGGAAGAGGGAGAGAGAAGGAAGAGGGAGAGAGAAGGAAGAGGGAGAGAGAATGGAGAGACAAGGGAGAGGTAGAAACAAGGGAGAGGGAGCGACAAGGGATAGGGAGAGAGAAGGAAGAGGGAGAGAGAGAAGGGATAGGGAGAGAGAGAAGGGATAGGGAGAGAGAGAAGGGATACGGAGAGAGAGAAGGTAGATGTAGAGAGAAGGGAGATGGAGAAGAAGGAAGATGGAGAAGGGAGAGAGAGAGAGAGAGAGAGAGAGAGAGAGAGAGAGAGAGAGAGAGAGAGAGAAGGGAGAGAGAGAGAGTGATGAGGGAGTGACAAGGAAAAGGGAGAGAGAAGGGAGAGGGAGAGAGAAGGGAGAGGGAGAGAGGAGAGAGAAGGGCGAGAGAGAGAAGAGAGAGGGAGAGACAGAGAGAAGGAAGAGGGTGAGAGAGAAAGGAATGGTTGAGAGAGAGAAGGGAGAGGGAGAGGGAATGACGAGGGAGTTATAAGGGAGAGGGAGAGAGAAGGGAGGGGGAGAGAGAGAAGGGAGAGGGAGAGAGAGAGAGAGAAGGGAGAGGGAGAGAGAGAGAGAAGGGAGAGGGAGAGGTTGAGAATGGAAAGAGAGAGAAGGGAAAGGGAGAGAGAGAAGGGAGGTCAGGTGTTCAGGATATCCAAGCTTCAACACAGATGCTTTAATCAGTCCCTGCTTCAGCACAGGTGGCTCAATCAGGGTCTCTGTCTTCAAACAAGCCTCTGTTTGAGCCACTTGTGCTGAAGCTGGAAAATCCTGAAATTCAGACATGTTTCGTGGCTTAAGGACTTGAGTTGAGCAGCCATGTGTTCAAATTCTATTATACTTTTTATTTACATTTGCATCTAGAGTACTCTTTAGAAGCGGTTTGTCTCACTTCAGAGTGGCTAGGATAGGCCGCAAAAGCCATTGAGGTTTACAGGGAAAAAAAGAGGCATAACAAACTAAGGCTGCCATCTCTTTATATCACAAGGTTACTCAGCAAACTTAACAGAAAAAACACAGAGAATACACAGAACTATGCAAAGAGCCACCCACAAACAGGGCTGGTTGATGATAAACCAATGAATACCATATTTCAAACCAAAGAAAAATTAACATGTACAGTATTTAAAGTACGTGAATGTGACCGCAATCACCGTTATGAATAGGTATATAGGATCAAACGACAGGTGCTCAAGGGGTATAGATATAATGTTTATCAGAGTTGATCAAAAAAGATTTGATCAGAAGAGTTCCCCTTATATACAGCACTCTATTGTCATTCGTATGGTAAAGGTAGACAACAATTGGTCTTGCAGTATATTACTGCAGATCTGTCAGGTTGGCCAGAATCACTGCGGATATCAGAAAATAATAAAATTTTATTAATTCTACATAGATAATTAAAAACACATATACATGATTAAAAATCCCTTTTTGTGGCTGATATGTAAATAGGATGAGGATTATTTGGATCTATTGCCATATATCATCATATCATGACTCTCAGAGTAATAACAGCAGGTCTGTAATTGATTTGTATGTGGCTAGCTAGCAAACAAATTGGTCTTGCAGTATATTACTGCAGATCTGTCAGGTTGGCCAGAATCACTGCGGATATCAGAAAATAATAACATTTTATTAATTCTACATAGATAATTAAAAACACATATACATGATTAAAAATCCCTTTTTGTGGCTGATATATAAATAGGATGAGGATTATTTGGATCTCTTGCCATATATCATCATATCATGACTCTCAGAGTAATAACAGCAGGTCTGTAATTGATTTGTATGTGGCTAGCTAGCAAACAAATGTTGGCAAAAATCACAGTTTGAGATCATATCATAACTCACAGAGTAATAACAGCAGGTCTGTAAATGTTTTGTATGTTATTAACTCGCAGATAGATACTTGCAAAATTCACCATTCAAACCACAATCACTGTCTAACATATATACTGGTATTGCTGCTCTGAATAGATAATTTACAGGGCAACTCTTCTGATCTTTTTTGATCAACTGATAAACATTTACAGTATTTACAATCTTTATCAGAACTCTTATAGAGACAATAAAAAGTGGATATATACACACACACACACACACACACACACACACACACACACATTACAGTATGTGGGTGTGTATGTGTGTATATTATCTCTAGGGGTAGTTGCTCTGGGCTATTTCATACACAAGAGCCCCACAAACAGGGGTGGTTGAGCCTTTCAGGTACAGACACATCTCAAATAAACACTGATACCTTATGAATATTTCTCTATTAAACAGAAAGTAATCAGCAGCTTTGTGCTTTTTCAGTAACAGACCCTCTTTAATCACAGAAGATTCCCAGAGATAAAAAAATAAAGCAACTTACTGTATTTGAGACACACACCACTCGGTTAAACACTTTGAATTAAAGCCCAGGCCCATCTGACATCACATGATCAGTGACCAATTAGAGAATTTGTAGCAGACAAAAAAACTACAGTGCCCATGAAGCTTTGCTGCAAACTCATCCTGGAGTTCAAGAGTTTACAATGATTGATGTCTTACAACTGGGAGTGAGACAAATTGTAACAAAAACTAAATGTATCTATTCTGCTTATTGTAATGTCAGTGTGTGTGTCTGAGGTCCAGGGATATGTCATTTAATTGTGTGTGTGTGTGTGTGTGTGTGTGTCATCTTAAATCAATCTATTCTTAACAAATAAAAATATTTTACATGTACTAATTCTCTAATTTCTTTTAATTCACTATGAATTGACTGAATTATTTTAGTATTTTTCTCTCCGCTCTTAATTATTGCTTAATTATATATTTTTTCATGTTTGTGGTTCTGAATCCACACATTAGGAAGTATAGACAGTTGCTTTCTTTCTTTCTTGCTTTCTTGCTCTCTTGCTCTCTTGCACTCTTGCACTCTTGCGGAGAGGGAGTGGCTCAGTGAGTAAAAGACACTGAGTGGCACTGAGAGTTTGAAGCCTGGGGCCTGGTTCAATTCCTGGTGTCAGATCCTTGTGACCTTGGGCAAGTCACTTTATCTCCCTGTGCCTCAGGCACCAAAAACATAGATTGTAAGCTCCATGGGGCAGGGACCTATATTATATTATTATAAATTATATTATTATATTATTGAGCATTTCCCATTTTAAATGCAAAATTACTAACTAATATGTTTTTCTCCTTGTGCTATGAAATGCCTTATTTGAATCCAAAACTCATTGTATGAGGATAGACGCCATTGATTTTTCTTTCATTATTGCACATATGAATGTACAGCTGCAGCAGCAGCGGCCTTTATTCGAACACTTCACGCTGTGTATACTTCAGAATACCCATGTAGTGGCACGTGATCTCTTCCAACCTTCCCGCCTTATCACCCACTATCACTGCTTACTGAATAGCAGTAGGCATTAAGTGCTTGATAAGTGGCTTATGAACGCTTACTGCATAGGCGTGTGTGTGTGTCTGTGTCTATCTGAGGTACTGAGATACAGTAGGTCATTTAATTGTGTGTGTGTGCATGTACAAACTAAAAAAAAGTAACAGTGTTATTATAGCAATTACCAGTGTTACAAATATAGAAGTGCAAATAGCTAAAATGTAAGGAATCTACCGTTTTTTTAAAAAAAGGGGGGGACTATTCCATTGTGCATTTCACTTAATGTGACTTATTACCTTGCAATTAGATTTCTAGATATCTCTTGTATTTTCTAGGGTTACTCTTTGGGAGTATGTGTGAGAGCAAGAGACGGGTTGAGTGAAAGAAATAGAGTGGGAGTCAGGGTGAAAAAATGGAGAGAAGGGAAAGTGAGAGAGAAGGGAATGTGAGATAGAAGGGAAAATGAGAGAGAAGGGAGAGGGAGAGAGAAGGGAGAGGGAGAGAGAGCAGAGGTAAAGAGTGGTGTTTAAAGAGGGGGCAGTTTTAGTCGGGGAAGTAAGGCAAGGGTCATATCGAGAGAGATAAAGGGGGAGTGAGTGATAAAGGGAGAGAGAAAGGGGGAGAGAATGAGCTCTTAAAACAGGACTGCTTTAATGTTTTTAAAGCCTAAGAAATCAGATCAACATACACTGAAAATGAAGGATTTTTTAAAACCGATCGAATTGGCAGAACCAGACTGAAACAGCTTCGTACAAAGCCTTTTTAGATACAGATTGGACATGCGAGAAGGGCTTGCAGCATAGCAAACCATGCCAATTCGCATCTAGAGTGCTCTTTCGAAGTGATTTGTCTCACTTCAGAGTTTCTAGACTAGGCCGCAAAATCCTTTACGGTGTACAGGAAAAAAGAGACATAAAATACCAAGTCTATTTCAAAACAATGAATGCAACTTAAAGACTCAACATATCTGGCTGATGAATGCAAGGGTTAAACCTGGGAATACTATATTTTCAGTGTGACATGACCCTATTAAGATGCATTTCTCAAGGTTTACAAGTTACTGTATGGTTATTTTGCTGTTTAAAGTTTTTCTACCTTTTTTTGTTTAATTTCTTGAAATTACCTATGTACTGGTAGGAAGATAAATGTTTGAACAGGGGTTCTCAACTCCAGTACTCAAGCCTGTCCAACAGGTCAGGTTTTCAGGATATCCCACCTTAAGCACATGTGGTTCCATCAGGGGCTCAGTTTTCAACCAAGCCTCTGATTGAGCCAAGATATATGACACATATTACTAATGCAGGAATAAGTCATCAGAAATAGGCCCCTTGTTCAAAACAATATAACCATTTTCTCCTGGGATGTTGGAAGCATTAATATGCCTGATGACGCCATATGCTGGGCACAATGACCGAGATAGCAGCTGAGAGAAAGAGCAGAGAATGTAATAGTGTTTAAAATTGTTTCCCAATAGCTCAGATATAGCGATCAGTGAAAGAACAGTGTCCCATCAGCAGTGGCTGGACTGGATGTCTTGCTCACAAGTGCTATGTAATGTGGAAAAATGTTGCACACCAAAAATCAAAATAAATCTGAGATACTAATACCAGTGGGAGTCCGAGTGAAAAAATGGAGAGAAGGGAGAGTGAGAGAGAAGGGAGCGAGAAGGGAGTGGGAGAAGAGGTAGAGAGAGGTGATTAAAGATTGATTAGTTTGAGTCAGGGGAAGTGAGGCAAGGGTCATATAGAAGGAGATAAAGGGGGAGTGAGTGATAAAGGGAGAGAGAAAAGTTGAGAGATAAAGGGGGAGAGAATGAGCACTAAAAACAGGACTGCTATAACGTCTTGAAAGCCTAAGAAATCAGATCAACATACATAGACCTGAAAATGGAGGATTTTTTAAACCGATCGAATTGGCAGAACCAGACTGAAACAGCTTCTTATCAGCCGTCTACCACTGAGATGTATATTCTTTCAGTGGTAGAGAATGTATCATACCCTCCATTAGCAGTGTCTGATTACAATGGCTGCAGTGAAAGAAGTTAGGGTTAGGGTATTCTGAAAACCTGGCCTGTTTGCGGCTCTCGAGGACTGGAACTGTGCAGGCCTGGCTTACAGCATAGCAAAGTAGGCCAATTCACATAAAGAGAGCTATTTAGAAGTGGTTTGCCTCACTTCAGAGTTACTAGAATAGGCCACAAAATCCTTTGCGGTGTACAGGAAAAAAGAGGCATAACATACCAAGGCTGCCATCTCTTAATATTACAAGGTTACTAGATGCTCTGCAGAATTTTATAAATGCAGTAATTAATTGAAGCCAACTAAAGTGTCACTAATTTTAAATATCTTGGCATTTGGTTTCACTCCCATTTAAAATTTGAGTTGCATATTGATAATCTGACATCCAAAATCATTGCCAAACTGGGTGTACTTTATAGGAACAAATCCTCCCTAGGCCAAGGTGCATGATGGGTTAACTTTTGTATCTTACAGACATGCTTAAATGTAGTTAGTACTGCATTGCTGTGAACAGGACACATAGTGGAAAGTTACCTTAATTAAGAGAAACTCTCCAGAGTTGTATGGGAGTCTCCTGGGCCCTCCCCTAGGTCATGCTTATAGTGCCAGCAACGCGACTGGCGAAGTGACGGGTGACGTCACCTGCGAAAGTTATAATTTAACTTTCGGGGATGTCGCTGGCGACATGGGCATTGATTGGTTCAGAGGCTGTCACATGTGGCGACAGCCTCTGAAAAATCTGATTTCCCCAGCTCCAAATTTTGAGTCGCCAGCGTTACTCCCGTCGCGTCGCACTTACTATAAGCGCTGCCTAACTGGGATATATACTGAATGCCTGGATGTGTTCTCTGACACATTTGTACAGCAGAGAAATGTGCCAGACTCTCAACTGTGGCAAAGCTGATAGTATACTCAGGACTGCGTGCAGTAAAAATTGATCACATAATAGCAACTATTGGGAGTCCCCTGGTTGTTGATGACATCATGAGCGCTATCCTGAGTGTCATAGAATGCTGAAATATATCCAAAGCTATGTATCCAATAAATTGAGCAGAAAGAGATAGGGGAAACTGTCCAAGCATTGCTGGAGTCAGAGGTAATATGGACCGCAGCCAGTTTCTTCAACTATCTGGGCTGTGGAAATACCAGATGGGTAGTGTAGGGTGGCTGTGCACTGTAGAACCCTAAACACAGTAGTGCCACTGTTGGTCGCTGTCATCGCTGACGTAGTTACTTTGGTGGAACATATGCTGTGAAGTATGTATATACAATTATACCAAGGTACAAAAATAGGAGAATGAGAAAAGGAACATAGAGTAGTACGTCTTTGGCTAAGAGAAGAAGAAACCACTTGATTGTCTCTCTCTCTCTCTCTCTCTCTTTTTATATATATATAAAAATATAAAAAAGTGTAAAATGGGGGGGTTTGCGAGGTGTGAAATAGGCCTTGCAACACTACCATTTGAGTAAAAGTTGTGCCCTAAAAAAAATGTCATGGTAGGTGTGCTATGGGGTAGGGAGGGGGGCCTGATCCTTGCATTTGTCCTGGGCCCCAAGATTTCTGCTGGCGGCCCTACTGACAAGGGATTCCTCAAATTGGGCCCAGCAGAAGCTACTTCCCAAGCAAGCAATTGCCTTTTTATATTATTTGTTCTGCTTTTTACTATTATCAGTATATATATGTAACATCGCCAAAAGAAGGGTCGTGCGGTCACTGCTGTATTTCATCTCCTGTCTGCACCGCTGATAAGAGGCATAGAGGAATTTGTGAGGGCGGACCCTCGCTCTCGCAGAGGGGAGGGGTTTGATGTCTGTCTGTGTGTGTGTGTGTGTGAGAGGGAGAGAGAGAGTGTGTGTGTAAGAGGGAGAGTGTGTGTGTGTGTGTGTGTGTGTGTGTGTGTGTGTGTGTGTGTGTGTGTGTGTGTGTGTGTGTGTGTGTGTGTGTGTGTGTGTGTATGTGTGTCACCCACCCTGTTTCCCTCTGTCTCACTTTCTGTAGCCCTCTGTCTCACTTTCTGTCACCCTCTGTCTCACTTTCTGTCACCCTCTGTTTCCCCCTGTCACCCTCTGTCTCACCCTGTCACCCTCTGTCTCACCCTGTCACCCTGTGTCACACCATGTCACCCATTTTCTCCCTGTCAACCTCTGTATCTCTCGGTATCACCCTGTCATTCTCTGTCTCACCCTGTCACCCTCTGCCTCACCCTGTCACCCTCTGCCTCACCCTATCTCACACACTCTCTGTGTCTCACACACTCTCTGTGTCTCACACACTCTCTGTGTCTCACACACTCTCTGTGTCACACACACACGCACACTCTCTCTGTGTCACACACACACTCTTAACAAGGACTAATTGTAGTATAATGTAATACAATAAATAAACATGTCAAAAACGAATGTTGTTCTTACTAGGAATTTATTCAATTTTTTTTAAAGCGGGCCTGGGGCGGGGCTAGGTGATGAGTAGATTTTTTTGTTCAGCGAGTAGATTTTTGGGTGATTTGTCAACCACAATATATATATATATATATATATATATATATATATATATGTAAGGGGGCCACTCCCGGCTTCCCTGATGTTCCTTTGCCCCTTGCCTTACCCCTGTGGCAGTGGGGGAAGGGGATGGCGACTTTTCCCAGTTGGCGCCGCTATCTGTGCCGGCGCCGTCGGGGGCCCTGATGCTCGAGCATGCGCAGATAGCCACAGCGGCCATGTTGTGTTTGGTGCGAGGTTCGCGCAATACGCAGAGGTTGGCAAGGGTAGTGGTGGCCATTACAAGTGTACAGGAGATCTGGTAGGTTGCGCAGGTGCAGTTATGTGTAGCGGTGGCCACTACAGCTTTGCACAGGTGCAGTAGAGACCGCGCACACAGTCCCCATAGGAAAGAGGTTCTGAGTGGACTACATCCCCCAGCAGCCTCTGGTGAATGCCCTATGTTCCCTGTCACCTGCAACCAACCAGCCACTGAGACTTGCAGATTCTCTGCAGCAGGGAATTTGATACATTGTTTTGTGCAGTCAGGAAGCAGACTGGGAAGCACATGAGTGAGTGAGACTTAGGGGACAAAGGGGGAAAGAAGGTGGGCAGAGAGCTGCGAGATTCTGCCCTAGGCCAGAAATCCCCAGGCTAGAGTTGAGGCCCTGACTTCCCACTAGTGAGGGTGGGTGGTCACAGGGACAGGCCCTAGTACAGGAACCTGTCACTTTAGAGAGAGAGAGAAGTGAAGGAAGCAGAGACTGTCGCAGCACCATTACAGAGGTTTAGGATCAGACCTCTTCAAGCACAGCAGCAACCAACCGGGTGGGATCGCCCTGGAAGGTAACCCTGACGTATCTTCACCGTCGGATCCTTTGCGAAGTCTGTTTGCAGGTCCTAGCGCTGGAGCGCTCGGCAGGTAACATCCATAAGTGCACCAACTATAAATCAGTACATAGTGGCTGTGCAGTCACACACACACATACCTTACTTTGGGGGTGGGGTTGTGGTGTGGGGAGTTGGACATGGTGTGGGTACACGGTGAGGGGTTGCATCCTGCGAGACACGTGAGTTACTGTGTCTCCTAGAAGAGAGACACTTAATGTATGACATGCATAGTTATGTTACTGTTAGAAAAGTCACTGTTCTTTTATATGCTGTGTGCGTGATATTATATTATTGTCCTGTGAGGAACAACTCCCGCTCTGCTTGGAGCCATCACAGGTGGAGGCGCTGCACCATATAGTATTGTTCAGGAGGATACACCCCAGGCTCTCATTGGCGGAGGCTCAGGCCTCCTGTGAGCCTCACAGGTAAAGCACCACACTGGGTAATACATATAGCTCCCCTCACATGCACCCTATCTGCGATTGGGTGGGGGAATATGGGTTACATATATATATATATATATATATATATATATATATATATATATATATATATAGTACCGACACACTTTATTCGAGTGTGGCCGGTACCGCAAGCCGGGAGATTTCCCGGCTTGCTAGTGGCCGCCCCTCGGCGTGCCGCGCGTCATAGACGCGCGGTCACGCGTCTTCGGGAGCGTGCGCCCCCTGCACGCGCGTCCAGGGGCTCCCCGAGGGAGCCCTGGTGTCCCGCGATCGCGGGACAGCGGCAGGGGGTTCCGGGGGACCCGGCGGACCCGGCAGCGGTAGGGAGAGCGCCCCGATCGGAGGGCGCTCTTCCGCTGCTTCGGCGCGCGCCCGTCACTCTCGGGCGCGCGCCAGGCTACTGCTGCGGCCAAGAACGGGCAAATGCTCGAATAAACTTGGCCGCAGCAGTATATATATATATATACTTATTATTAGGCTATAACTGCAGCACTGATTATTGTGCTACCTAGTTCTTGTTGGTTCTTAATAGATTGCTATGAGGGATATTGTTATATGCACTTATGATATAATACACCTCATTTAGCAATCAGGACGCCACACTCCATATATTTTAGCACCCTCCCCATCAGTTACATATGTTGCTGGTACCATGGTTTTTTACCTCACTACTTCTTATTGGGACTCACACTGGTACTGTCATTTAGCGCATGAATATTTATTTTGTTCTAACAAAATTAACACAGTATAGGAAAATATGCATTTGTCAGAGGGAAAGGCCAATAATCTGGAGTCAGGTCACCCTAATGTATATTAAAAATAAACACAGGCCTGTCTGATACTCCCTGATATTATAAAGTAAAGAGGCCACTCTATAATAAATATTTACACAGGCCTTTTTAAGTCTGTCCCTAATAATCTGTAATCAGGAGGTCATTATAAGTGTTAAACAGTAGTGGTACTGTGATATTAAAGTGACAATCCCATACAAGTTTAATTCAGCCCAAATCCACACAATAATGTTAATAAATGCATTATAAATATCACATGACCATATGTATACTGGCTTAGTTCATGGCTGTGTTATTACATCATTACATGTGTAATTAAATCCGTGACATTCTCAGGCTCCCCCCTTCTGTGACAATCATACAGCCGGGCCGTTACATTGCAACACACTAATCCCGCCCCTAGTGACATCACGTAATCAGTAACCAGTCAGAGAAGCTAGCAGGCAAAGAACTACATTTCCCACAATGCACCTCGTGGAGTGTGGCTAGCAGCTACACCTTCTCTCACTAGTTTGTCTCCTGCGAGCTTCCGTACACAGCGTCTTGTTAGAGTGGGGCGTGGACATGTGTAAACTTCAATGGTGGGAAAATGAGACAGTTTTAGCTGCTAGCTGAGCAGTGGTACAGCGCTCTGTAGAAGGCGCTCTCAGTCGGGTGAGTGATTTTTCAATGTGTGTGTTTATTTTATTTCATTTCTCATTTTACTTTCACTTTAAGGGTTAGTTACTTCAACTTAGGTAGTACTTGACCGGCCGGTCTGAGTGTTCTCATTTCCATATATTTCTTGCCTCTACACTTTATTTACATACTTTGTACTTATTACTGCAGTGTAGCATTTTTCCCCACACCTTAAGGTTCAGTTTATAACAGCTTTGTAGGTCACCACTGCTCCTCATTTTAACCATTTATGTGTATGTGATTAATAAACCTTTATTGATACAATTTGTGTATGTTAGAGTGCTATTCAGGGGATTCTTTTTTTCTGTGTTAGTTTTCATATGTGTGTGTGTGTGTGTGTGTGTGTGTGTATATATGTATATATTTATGTATATATATTTGTGTGTGTGTGACCTTGGGCAAGTCACTTCATATCCTCTGTGCCTCAGGCACCAATGTCATAGATTGTAAGCTCTATGGGGCAGGGACTTGTGTCTGCAAAATGTCTCTGTATAGCGCTACGTAAAACTAGCAGCGCTTTAAAAGAACATGCTGTTATTATTATTATATATAAATGTGTATGTATTTATTTATATAGCACTATTAATGTATATAGCGTTTCACAGTAGTAATACATGTGAAAATCCTATAAATAACAAATACAAATATCAGGTCATGGGAATAAGTGATTTGGACATAAAAGTAACATTTCGGAAGTGTGGACAACTAATACATCTTGTAGATTGCCTTTACAGTGTGATGTCATTGATTCAGTAGATTGTGTGCAGACCAGGACTGCAGTACAGTGTCACTCACATGGATGACTTGCGTGGTAGAAGCTCAAGAACAAGGATGTCAAACTCCAGTCCTCGAGGGCAGCAAACAGGCCAGGTTTTCAGGATATCCCTACTGAAAACCTGGCCTGTTTGGGACCCTCGAGGACTGGAGTTTGACATGCATGCTCTAGACGGAGCACAGCTGTGGGTGGGAGGTGGATTTGCTTTGCATCAAATGGTTTGGAGCAAGGTTTATTGTATGTATTATCATAATAACAATGCAATGCTTAACTTTTATTTCAGGAGGGATGACTGCAGAACAGAAGTGAATATTGAAGCCATGTGTTCCTTTTCTTGCAAAAGAGAAAATTTGAAGGACAGTTGAACAGAATGAAAATTACTACACAGAGACAGATAAGCAATGTGTATATTTCTCATTTACCATTTAGTATTTGTCGTTTTATTGACTCCACACAATCCGGCTGCTACGGGTTTCACATTGAACATTTTCATCTCTACTCTACCCCTTCCTGTGATCTGAACCATGCAAGTTTTCATTGATTCAATACATCATGAGTAGAGTGTGGCTACAGTATGAAGTAAAGACCCAAGGACCACATCTACTACCATTCATAACAAGAACATGTGCAGTAGCGCACAGCTGCAGTTCTATGTGATTGTTATGAAAGGTTGAGGTGGTTCAATTCTATGAATCTGGAGTGGGATGGATCCTGTTTGCATCACATGGTTTCATCTAGGCCAGTAGATTATATAACTCTCAGTACAGGTTACACATGGCATCAGTATTAGTGATGTAAAGAGGAGGAAAGCTTCAATGTGGAGAACAAAGCCAAGTAATGTTGAAGTTACTCCTTTTACCATTTACTTGGTCAGTCTGTACTGTCTACTCCCCACACAGCTGCTAAGGGTCTTCCATTTTAAATACTTTCACCTCCTATTCTGCACTGCTTTGCTGCCCATTATTTAGAGATGCGTTCCAGTCATGTTTACCACTCTGAATCTCTCTGCAGTCATTGATTCAGCACATCATGGGTAGAGCATGGCTACAGATACAGAAAGCTTTTATTATTTTACCGGCTGATCATCCATAATATTGCATTAAAACATAGAATATCACTTAATTTCCAAAAGATTCAGTGATGCTGATAATGCAGAATCTCACAACATTTCCCATCATAATGCCATAATGCACCAGAGGAAGAAATAATCCTTGCTATATCTGTACATTGTGTGACGTATTACCTCCATGACCATTGATAGCAAGTACATCTTCTGTATAGAGCAGCTGTGTTATGATGCAGTTATTGATCATCATTGACATAATCACAAGAATCTTATGCAAAGGGAAATTGTCCGCAGCGAAGTGAGATGTGTGCCTGTTTTAAGTCCTCCAGCTTAACGCCCCTACACCTCCCACTACACAGACATACTTACTTATGCATACACTGACATCTGGCATACCTACACACACCCCAGGGCCACTTCCTTCCCCTGATGTCAGGGAGAGGATGGGCATGCAGAGTGCAGTAAGTCTCCACGTTACTCTGGCCAACAGTCTTGGCCTACCCCCAGCATCTGTCACCCACAACATCTGTTCCCTCCTTGTAAAGTGCTGAACTATCTCACCTGGGTCAGTGCTATAGCTGATCACAGTGCCCGATCATGATGTCACTGTGACAGGCAGCAGTGCAGATTGACCGGTCAATCAATGCAGTGCCGCACCATATGCACTAAATGAGATTTCCGTGCCCCCTGTCAGGTTACTCCCTGGGCAGTGACCCTGCTCACCCCCTCCCCTAGTTCCACCTCTGACCACAATTATCTCTCTTGGAGAGTGTAGCAAATTGGTGTTGGTGGAATCTCACCTCTGCCATGCATGGTCACAATCTGGGCACAGGACCCAAATAGTGGGCAATGTGGCACTTCTTACAGTAGAGAATAAGTAACTATATTCTTTACTTGTGTATTAAGGACCTTATTTGCATTAAAATTCAGTCCCCATGGGACCAAGACTTTCTGGCTTACTGAACAAAGTGGAATTGTTTCGTAGAGGGTGGAGAATTGTATTTTATCTGAAATTACCCCCTCTGCACAAAATACAAACAATTATACACATACACGTACCTTGTGGAAGTTGTTGCCCTCTATCTTCCTGTGGTCTCTCCCTGTTTCTCACCGTGCCTCCTCCCATTTCCTTGCACCTCTGCGTCTCCGCATATATCCCTATACTCAGAGCCGGCTCCGGTCAGTGACATGGGATGCCCAAATATGAGCATATCCATACATGGGCATCCATGCCACTGACCGGAGCCCACTCTGTTGCGGATATGGAGAGAGACTGGGAGATTTACATCCCCTTATAATTCATATGGTGCATAGTACCGGCACGTATTGTTTTACCGTTACTGTGTACCTTCCTACTTTCACACTGGTACAGTATGTGCTGCAGTGGGACTGAGAGGGATATATTGGTAACACATAGTTATTGTTGGGGGAATTCAATCCATTTTGAAAATAGTAATGCAATGTTTTATACTTTTTTTTTTGCAGTAATGAAGAATGAAAAAGTTCTGTTAAAATTGAATTGGAGGTGAACTGGAATCATCATCAACTCTGCACCAGTGTGAATTGATGTTCTTTAATGTTCTGATAAGGTACATGCAACATCTCTTCCTCAACCCCTACACCACTCTCTGCCTCTTGCCTCTCTCTCTCCACCTCCCTGCTAAGCGTATTAACCCATCTAATGTAATCCACATTCCATGTCTCACTTTACTCTTCACTTCTCACGTGCCCTCTGGAATGTCTGCTCTCTGACTAACAAGGTCTATTTGTACATGACCTCTTCTGCTCTCATCATCCACCACTTCTCATTCCCCTCACCCCTGTCCTACTCGATACCTCAGCTTAATTGAACTCTCTCCTCTGACATCTACCCTTATCTCTAACCTCTCCTCACTTTCTGCTTAAACTAACTATCTTGTTAACTTTTACAATGCTATCATCTCCTCCTCCTCCCTCCTCCCTCCTCCATTATATATTTATATGCCCCTTCTAGGCTCTGACACACTCATCCCTCTAAGGCCATGATTATCATGGGCACATGCTTGGTCATCCACAGTGCGTGCGAGCGATGCAGAGCCGCCTCGGACCTCAGTGCAGGGATTGCTGCATACCCCAGCATCTGTCACCCACAAACAATACACACACTAATACTCCCCACAATACACACTATAATACCTCCTCAATACTAATCTCTCCAATAATATTGTAGCTCCAAACACAATATACACAACACCCTTACACAAGATACACAATCTAGTACTCTCCTCTGCACCTCTACACACAATATAATACTCCCACACACACAATATACACACTACCCTCCTACCCCCATAAAATACAACCAATAATACACACACACTTTGTGGATGTTGGGACCAGCTCCCGGCATGCACCAGTGAAAGAGAGAGGCCCGCAGAAGCTCGGAAGAACTCCCTCCATCCGTGCCTTCCTCCGTTTCACATCTTCTCCCTGTCTCTCTCTCTCCCTCCCTTTCCTTGCATCTCCCTGCGTCTTTACGTATACCCAGTCAGTGACGGCTCTGGTCACGTGATGCCTTAATATGGGCTTATCCATATATGTTCATCCACGTCACTAATGTGATGCCCGCACTGTTGCGGAGCTGGTACTTACGACGGGCACTTATTGTTTTATCAGTACTGCGTACCTGACTCTACCGGCCTACTTTCAACACTAGTACAATATGTGCTTCACTACGAGTGAGTGGGGAATATTGGCATCACACAGTCACTGTTGAATATGCCATTCAATCCATTTTGAAAATAGTAATGCAATGTGGTTTTGTTTTGTTTGCTTTTTGCAGTAATGAAGAATGGAAAAGTTATATTAAAATTAAATTGGAGGGGGACTAGATTCAGCATTTCATCATGAACTCTGCACTTGTGAGAATTTAACTTCTTGAATACCCTGACAGGTACACGCAACTTTAAGACTATAATCTGCTGTGCAAGCTTTCGTGCTATACCTCCCCCTCAGGTTTTGATTTATACATTTGCTCCCTCAAGTCATGTCCTCTAATATTTGAAAGCTCTCTCCTAGCATTTTCTCTCTACCACAGAACGTCATCCCAATGTAACCTCTCTCTTGTTCTCTCTGCTTGCTGTTTCCTCACTCCTCTGTTAAACTTTTCTAATTTCTCTAACTTCCACACTCCTGCTTTTATCCACATGTTCTCCTCTTTCCTTCCCCTACCTTTGCATGTGTCTACACACTGCACCATTTGTACAGACCTCTATTGCAGCTATTTCTGCACTGCTCAATGAAAAGCACTCATGTACATCCTATTCTCTGCGCCCCCTCTCTCTGCGCCCCCTCTCTCTCTGCACCCCTCTCTCTCTGCGCCCCCTCTCTCTCTGCGCCCCCTCTCTCTCTGCGCCCCCTCTCTCTCTGCGCCCCCTCTCTCTCTGCGCCCCCTCTCTCTCTGCGCCCCCTCTCTCTCTGCGCCCCCTCTCTCTCTGCGCCCCCTCTCTCTCTGCGCCCCCTCTCTCTCTGCGCCCCCTCTCTCTCTGCGCCCCCTCTCTCTCTGCGCCCCCTCTCTCTCTGCGCCCCCTCTCTCTCTGCGCCCCCTCTCTCTCTGCGCCCCCTCTCTCTCTGCGCCCCCTCTCTCTCTGCGCCCCCTCTCTCTCTGCGCCCCCTCTCTCTCTGCGCCCCCTCTTTCTGCGCCCCCTCTCTCTGCGCCCCCTCTCTCTGCGCCTATCTGTCTCATTCTCTCTACGTCCCTCTCTCTCTACATAGAGCTATCTCTGGCTCTCTCTACACCTATCTCTGTGTCTCCTTCTATGTTTGCTGATGTGTGGGATATCTCTTATAATCTTGAACCTGCTCATATACACATCGGGTCTCCCTGCCTCTGCCTCCCTGCTAAGAGTGTTAACCTATCTAATGTAATCCACATTCCTTTCCTTACTTTTCTCTTCCCTTCTCCTATGCCCTCTGGAATGTCCGTTCTCTGACTAACAAGGCTCTAGTTGTACATGACCTCTTCTGCTCTCATCATTCACAATCAGTCATTCCCCTCACCCCATCTTACCTGTCCCACTGATTTTCCTCTGCTTAATTAAACTCTCCTCTGACATCTACTCTAACCTCTCTGCTCTCTCTCTCTCTCTTTCTGCTTAAACTGACAATCTTATTAACTCTTACAATGCTATCCTCTATATGCCCCTTCAAGCTCTGACACACTCGTCCCTCTAACCCACACCCTTGGCTAAATTCCCAAACATGTTCATCACACTTCCACTCGCTGTTCTTAATGCCTATGAAGGAAATCTCACACTTGATGTTTGATTTTTCTACAGTAAAAATGTCTCCAGTCCTGTATAAAGCTGCTCTCTGGGGCCAAACCACACTACTTTTTTTTCCACATTCATCAACACACAAATTTAATTTACGCTGTCTTTTTTCCCCTGTATTTGACTCCCTCCACTAACCTTCTTCTCACACTTGCCATCCTTCCTTCACTTCTCCTCAAGCATTTGACTACTTCAGAGGCAAGGTGGATGCCACCCACAAGGAGATTCCTTCTGTCCCTTCCCCCTTCTCTCCTTCTACCTAATTCTCCTTCTGCATTTGACTCCTTTTCTTCTCTTACAGAGCTGGAAGCTAATCATCTTCTCTTCTCCCTCTACCACATGCCCTCTAGATCGTATCCCCTCACACCTTACTGCATCTCTTAGTCCCCACTCTCACCCACATCTTCAAGTCCTCCCTATTCTCTGGCTCTTTACCCTCTTACTTTAAGCCTGTAGTGGTCACCCTTTTCTCAGAAACAACCTACACCCTATGTGCCTTACTAACTACCGCCCTATATCCCTCCTGCTGTTTGTCTCCTAATTGCTAGAATGTCAACATTCTTAAATCACATGCCCTCCTGGATCCTTTACAACCTGCCTTTCGTACAGCTCGTTCTACAGACTGTGCTTAAAGCAAATTCCCAAGGTCACTTTTCCCTACTAATCCTACTTGATCTATCTGCTGCGTTTGATGCTCTCAATCACTCTCCTCCTTCATATTCTAAACTCTCTCTTGGTATCCGTAACACAGTTCTATCCTGGTTTTCATCATAACTTTCCTGTCACACATTCTCCATCTCTGTTGCTAACATGTCTTCGTCTTCTATTGATCTGTCTGTTGGTATACATCAGGGCTCTGTTCTGAGATCTCTCTTTCTCTCTACATACTATCATTTGGTGACATCATCAACTCTTTGTGACAATCCTATAAATAACAAATACAAATATCAGGTCATGGGAATAAGTGATTTGGACATAAAAGTAACATTTCGGAAGTGTGGACAACTAATACATCTTGTAGATTGCCTTTACAGTGTGATGTCATTGATTCAGTAGATTGTGTGCAGACCAGGACTGCAGTACAGTGTCACTCACATGGATGACTTGCGTGGTAGAAGCTCAAGAACAAGGATGTCAAACTCCAGTCCTCGAGGGCAGCAAACAGGCCAGGTTTTCAGGATATCCCTACTGAAAACCTGGCCTGTTTGGGACCCTCGAGGACTGGAGTTTGACATGCATGCTCTAGAAGGAGCACAGCTGTGGGTGGGAGGTGGATTTGCTTTGCATCAAATGGTTTGGAGCAAGGTTTATTGTATGTATTATCATAATAACAATGCAATGCTTAACTTTTATTTCAGGAGGGATGACTGCAGAACAGAAGTGAATATTGAAGCCATGTGTTCCTTTTCTTGCAAAAGAGAAAATTTGAAGGACAGTTGAAGAGAAGGAAAATTACTACACAGAGACAGATAAGCAATGTGTATATTTCTCATTTACCATTTAGTATTTGTCGTTTTATTGACTCCACACAATCCGGCTGCTACGGGTTTCACATTGAATATTTTCATCTCTACTCTACCCCTTCCTGTGATCTGAACCATGCAAGTTTTCGTTGATTCAATACATCATGAGTAGAGGGTGGCTACAGTATGAAGTAAAGACCCAAGGACCACATCTACTACCATTCATAACAAGAACATGTGCAGTAGCGCACAGCTGCAGTTCTATGTGATTGTTATGAAAGGTTGAGGTGGTTCAATTCTATGAATCTGGAGTGGGATGGATCCTGTTTGCATCATATGGTTTCATCTAGGCCAGTAGATTATATAACTCTCAGTACAGGTTACACATGGCATCAGTATTAGTGATTTAAAGAGGAGGAAAGCTTCAATGTGGAGAACAAAGCCAAGTAATGTTGAAGTTACTCCTTTTACCATTTACTTGGTCAGTCTGTACTGTCTACTCTCCACACAGCTGCTAAGGATCTTCCATTTTAAATACTTTCACCTCCTATTCTGCACTGCTTTGCTGCCCATTATTCAGAGATGCGTTCCAGTCATGTTTAGCACTCTGAATCTCTCTGCAGTCATTGGTTCAGCACATCATGGGTAGAGCATGGCTACAGATACAGCAAGCTATTATTATTTTACCGGCTGATCACCCATAATATTGCATTAAAACATAGAATATCACTTAATTTCCAAAAGATTCAGTGATGCTGATAATGCAGAATCTCACAACATTTCCCATCATAATGCCATAATGCACAAGTGGGAGAAATAATCCTTGCTATATCTGTACATTGTGTGACGTATTACCTCAATGACCAATGAGAGCAAGTACATCTTCTGTATAGAGCGGCTGTGTTATGATGCAGTTATTGATCATCATTGACATAATCACAAGAATCTTATGCAAAGGGAAATTGTCCGCAGCGAAGTGAGATTTCAGCCCCCAAACGTCTGTAATATTAATGCAATGTCTTACTTTTGTTGCAGTGAACACTGAAGAGACGGATCTACTACAACACTGTACAGGATGAGCATACGCTACAAGCAGCAAAATGATCTTGCAGTTGACAGTATGTTGTTCTGGTAATGTGCACAATTATTATTTATGGGCTACACACCACAGTGCTGGACATATTCTGTTAACTTCAACTCTACTCCTAACATGGAGATGTCTTCCTGGTGTTACTGATTCAGTACATCATATGCACAGTGTGGTTATGATATGATGGATTGATTTAATGAACCCACCAACCAATGATGACATCTGCATCATCTTCTGTAAAGTGCAGCTACAGCATGATATTATCAGCATTTGGTGCGGTATAATCAGAGGTATCTATGTGCTTTTGTGCCTGTTTTAAGTCCTCCAGCTTAACGCCCCTACACCTCCCACTACACAGGCATACATACTTATGCATACACTGACATCTGGCATACCTACACACACCCCAGGGCCACTTCCTTCCCCTGATGTCAGGGAGAGGATGGGCATGCAGAGTGCAGTAAGTCTCCACGTTACTCTGGCCAACAGTCTTGGCCTACCTCCAGCATCTGTCACCCACAACATCTGTTCCCTCCTTGTAAAGTGCTGAACTATCTCACCTGGGTCAGTGCTATAGCTGATCACAGTGCCCGATCAGGATGTCACTGTGACAGGCAGCAGTGCAGATTGACCGGTCAATCAATGCAGTGCCGCAACATATGCACTAAATGAGATTTCCGTGCCCCCAGTCAGGTTACTCCCTGGGCAGTGACCCTGCTCACACCCTCCCCTAGTTCCACCTCTGATCACAATTATCTCTCTTGGAGAGTGTAGCAAATTGGAGTTGGGGGAATCTCACCTCTGCCATGCATGGTCACAATCTGGGCACAGGACCCAAATAGTGGGCAATGTGGCACTTCTTACAGTAGAGAATAAGTAACTTTATTCTTTACTTGTGTATTAAGGACCTTATTTGCATTAAATTCAGTCCACATGGGACCAAGACTTTCTGGCTTACTGAACAAAGTGGAATTGTTTCGTAGAGGGTGGAGAATTGTATTTTATCTGAAATTACCCCCTCTGCACAAAATACAAACAATTATACCCATACAAGTACCTTGTGGAAGTTGTTGCCCTCTATCTTCCTGTGGTCTCTCCCTGTTTCTCACCGTGCCTCCTCCCATTTCCTTGCACCTCTGCGTCTCCGCATATATCCCTATACTCAGAGCCGGCTCCGGTCAGTGACATGGGATGCCCAAATATGAGCATACCCATATATGGGCATCCATGCCACTGACCGGAGCCCGCTCTGTTGCGGATATGGAGAGAGACTGGGAGATTTACATCCCCTTATAATTCATATGGTGCATAGTACCGGCACGTATTGTTTTACCGGTACTGTGTACCTTCCTACTTTCACACTGGTACAGTATATGCTGCAGTGGGACTGAGAGGGATATATTGGTAACACATAGTCATTGTTGGGGGAATTCAATCCATTTTGAAAATAGTAATGAAATGTTTTTTACTTTTCTTTTTTTTCAGTAATGAAGAATGAAACATTTCTGTTAAAATTGAATTGGAGGTGAACTGGATTCATCATCAACTCTGCACCAGTGTGAATTGATGTTCTTTAATGTTCTGATAAGGTACATGCAACATCTCTTCCTCAACCCCTGCACCACTCTCTGCCTCTTGCCTCTCTCTCTCCACCTCCCTGCTAAGCGTATTAACCCATCTAATGTAATCCACATTCCATGTCTCACTTTACTCTTCACTTCTCACGTGCCCTCTGGAATGACTGCTCTCTGACTAACAAGGTCTATTTGTACATGACCTCTTCTGCTCTCATCCACCACCTCTCATTCCCCTCACCCCTGTCCTACTCGATACCTCAGCTTAATTGAACTCTCTCCTCTGACATCTACCCTTATCTCTAACCTCTCCTCACTTTCTGCTTAAACTAACTATCTTGTTAACTTTTACAATGCTATCATCTCCTCCTCCCTCCTCCTCCTTCCTCCTCCCTCCTCCATTATATATATACCCCTTCTAGGCTCTGACACACTCATCCCTCTAAGGCCATGATTATCATGGGCACATGCTTGGTCGTCCACAGTGCGTGCGAGCGATGCAGAGCCGCCTCGGACCTCAGTGCAGGGATTGCTGCATACCCCCAGCATCTGTCACCCACAAACAATACACACACTAATACTCCCCACAATACACACTATAATACCTCCTCAATACTAATCTCCCCAATAATATTATAGCTCCAAACACAATATACACAACACCCTTACACAAGATACACAATCTAGTACTCTCCTCTGCACCTCTACACACAATATAATACTCCCACACACACAATATACACACTACCCTCCTACCCCCATAAAATACAACCAATAATACACACACACTTTGTGGATGTTGGGACCAGCTCCCGGCATGCACCAGTGAAAGAGAGAGGCCCGCAGAAGCTCGGAAGAACTCCCTCCCTCCATCCGTGCCTTCCTCCGTTTCACATCTTCTCCCTGTCTCTCTCCCTCCCTTTCCTTGCATCTCCCTGCGTCTTTACGTATACCCAGTCAGTGACGGCTCTGGTCACGTGATGCCTTAATATGGGCTTATCCATATATGTTCATCCACGTCACTAATGTGATGCCCGCACTGTTGCGGAGCTGGTACTTACGACGGGCACTTATTGTTTTATCAGTACTGCGTACCTGACTCTACCGGCCTACTTTCAACACTAGTACAATATGTGCTTCACTACGAGTGAGTGGGGAATATTGGCATCACACAGTCACTGTTGAATATGCCATTCAATCCATTTTGAAAATAGTAATGCAATGTGGTTTTGTTTTGTTTGCTTTTTGCAGTAATGAAGAATGGAAAAGTTATATTAAAATTAAATTGGAGGGGGACTAGATTCAGCATTTCATCATGAACTCTGCACTTGTGAGAATTTAACTTCTTGAATACCCTGACAGGTACACGCAACATTAAGACTATAATCTGCTGTGCAAGCTTTCGTGCTATACCTCCCCCTCAGGTTTTGATTTATACATTTGCTCCCTCAATTCATGTCCTCTAATATTTGAAAGCTCTCTCCTAGCATTTTCTCTTTACCACAGAACGTCATCCCAATGTAACCTCTCTCTTGTTCTTTCTGCTTGCTGTTTCCTCACTCCTCTGTTAAACTTTTCTAATTTCTCTAACTTCCACACTCCTGCTTTTATCCACATGTTCTCCTCTTTCCTTCCCCTACCTTTGCATGTGTCTACACACTGCACCATTTGTACAGACCTCTATTGCAGCTATTTCTGCACTGCTCAATGAAAAGCACTCATGTACATCCTATTCTCTGCGCCCCCTCTCTCTGCGCCCCCTCTCTCTCTGCACCCCTCTCTCTCTGTGCCCCCTCTCTCTCTGCGCCCCCTCTCTCTCTGCGCCCCCTCTCTCTCTGCGCCCCCTCTCTCTCTGCGCCCCCTCTCTCTCTGCGCCCCCTCTCTCTCTGCGCCCCCTCTTTCTGCGCCCCCTCTCTCTGCGCCCCCTCTCTCTGCGCCTATCTGTCTCATTCTCTCTACGTCCCTCTCTCTCTACATAGAGCTATCTCTGGCTCTCTCTACACCTATCTCTGTGTCTCCTTCTATGTTTGCTGATGTGTGGGATATCTCTTATAATCTTGAACCTGCTCATATACACATCGGGTCTCCCTGCCTCTGCCTCCCTGCTAAGAGTGTTAACCTATCTAATGTAATCCACATTCCTTTCCTTACTTTTCTCTTCCCTTCTCCTATGCCCTCTGGAATGTCCGTTCTCTGACTAACAAGGCTCTAGTTGTACATGACCTCTTCTGCTCTCATCATTCACAATCAGTCATTCCCCTCACCCCATCTTACCTGTCCCACTGATTTTCCTCTGCTTATCCTCTGCTTAATTAAACTCTCCTCTGACATCTACTCTAACCTCTCTGCTCTCTCTCTCTCTCTTTCTGCTTAAACTGACAATCTTATTAACTCTTACAATGCTATCCTCTATATGCCCCTTCAAGCTCTGACACACTCGTCCCTCTAACCCACACCCTTGGCTAAATTCCCAAACATGTTCATCACACTTCCACTCGCTGTTCTTAATGCCTATGAAGGAAATCTCACACTTGATGTTTGATTTTTCTACAGTAAAAATGTCTCCAGTCCTGTATAAAGCTGCTCTCTTGGGCCAAACCACACTACTTTTTTTTCCACATTCATCAACACACAAATTTAATTTACGCTGTCTTTTTTCCCCTGTATTTGACTCCCTCCACTAACCTTCTTCTCACACTTGCCATCCTTCCTTCACTTCTCCTCAAGCATTTGACTACTTCAGAGGCAAGGTGGATGCCACCCACAAGGAGATTCCTTCTGTCCCTTCCCCCTTCTCTCCTTCTACCTAATTCTCCTTCTGCATTTGACTCCTTTTCTTCTCTTACAGAGCTGGAAGCTAATCATCTTCTCTTCTCCCTCTACCACATGCCCTCTAGATCGTATCCCCTCACACCTTACTGCATCTCTTAGTCCCCACTCTCACCCACATCTTCAAGTCCTCCCTATTCTCTGGCTCTTTACCCTCTTACTTTAAGCCTGTAGTGGTCACCCTTTTCTCAGAAACAACCTACACCCTATGTGCCTTACTAACTACCGCCCTATATCCCTCCTGCTGTTTGTCTCCTAATTGCTAGAATGTCAACATTCTTAAATCACATGCCCTCCTGGATCCTTTACAACCTGCCTTTCGTACAGCTCGTTCTACAGACTGTGCTTAAAGCAAATTCCCAAGGTCACTTTTCCCTACTAATCCTACTTGATCTATCTGCTGCGTTTGATGCTCTCAATCACTCTCCTCCTTCATATTCTAAACTCTCTCTTGGTATCCGTAACACAGTTCTATCCTGGTTTTCATCATAACTTTCCTGTCACACATTCTCCATCTCTGTTGCTAACATGTCTTCGTCTTCTATTGATCTGTCTGTGGGTATACATCAGGGCTCTGTTCTGAGATCTCTCTTTCTCTCTACATACTATCATTTGGTGACCTCATCAACTCTTTGTGACAATCCTATAAATAACAAATACAAATATCAGGTCATGGGAATAAGTGATTTGGACATAAAAGTAACATTTCGGAAGTGTGGACAACTAATACATCTTGTAGATTGCCTTTACAGTGTGATGTCATTGATTCAGTAGATTGTGTGCAGACCAGGACTGCAGTACAGTGTCACTCACATGGATGACTTGCGTGGTAGAAGCTCAAGAACAAGGATGTCAAACTCCAGTCCTCGAGGGCAGCAAACAGGCCAGGTTTTCAGGATATCCCTACTGAAAACCTGGCCTGTTTGGGACCCTCGAGGACTGGAGTTTGACATGCATGCTCTAGAAGGAGCACAGCTGTGGGTGGGAGGTGGATTTGCTTTGCATCAAATGGTTTGGAGCAAGGTTTATTGTATGTATTATCATAATAACAATGCAATGCTTAACTTTTATTTCAGGAGGGATGACTGCAGAACAGAAGTGAATATTGAAGCCATGTGTTCCTTTTCTTGCAAAAGAGAAAATTTGAAGGACAGTTGAAGAGAAGGAAAATTACTACACAGAGACAGATAAGCAATGTGTATATTTCTCATTTACCATTTAGTATTTGTCGTTTTATTGACTCCACACAATCCGGCTGCTACGGGTTTCACATTGAATATTTTCATCTCTACTCTACCCCTTCCTGTGATCTGAACCATGCAAGTTTTCGTTGATTCAATACATCATGAGTAGAGGGTGGCTACAGTATGAAGTAAAGACCCAAGGACCACATCTACTACCATTCATAACAAGAACATGTGCAGTAGCGCACAGCTGCAGTTCTATGTGATTGTTATGAAAGGTTGAGGTGGTTCAATTCTATGAATCTGGAGTGGGATGGATCCTGTTTGCATCATATGGTTTCATCTAGGCCAGTAGATTATATAACTCTCAGTACAGGTTACACATGGCATCAGTATTAGTGATTTAAAGAGGAGGAAAGCTTCAATGTGGAGAACAAAGCCAAGTAATGTTGAAGTTACTCCTTTTACCATTTACTTGGTCAGTCTGTACTGTCTACTCTCCACACAGCTGCTAAGGATCTTCCATTTTAAATACTTTCACCTCCTATTCTGCACTGCTTTGCTGCCCATTATTCAGAGATGCGTTCCAGTCATGTTTAGCACTCTGAATCTCTCTGCAGTCATTGGTTCAGCACATCATGGGTAGAGCATGGCTACAGATACAGCAAGCTATTATTATTTTACCGGCTGATCACCCATAATATTGCATTAAAACATAGAATATCACTTAATTTCCAAAAGATTCAGTGATGCTGATAATGCAGAATCTCACAACATTTCCCATCATAATGCCATAATGCACAAGTGGGAGAAATAATCCTTGCTATATCTGTACATTGTGTGACGTATTACCTCAATGACCAATGAGAGCAAGTACATCTTCTGTATAGAGCGGCTGTGTTATGATGCAGTTATTGATCATCATTGACATAATCACAAGAATCTTATGCAAAGGGAAATTGTCCGCAGCGAAGTGAGATTTCAGCCCCCAAACGTCTGTAATATTAATGCAATGTCTTACTTTTGTTGCAGTGAACACTGAAGAGACGGATCTACTACAACACTGTACAGAATGAGCATACGCTACAAGCAGCAAAATGATCTTGCAGTTGACAGTATGTTGTTCTGGTAATGTGCACAATTATTATTTATGGGCTACACACCACAGTGCTGGACATATTCTGTTAACTTCAACTCTACTCCTAACATGGAGATGTCTTCCTGGTGTTACTGATTCAGTACATCATATGCACAGTGTGGTTATGATATGATGGATTGATTTAATGAACCCACCAACCAATGATGACATCTGCATCATCTTCTGTAAAGTGCAGCTACAGCATGATATTATCAGCATTTGGTGCGGTATAATCAGAGGTATCTATGTGCTTTTGTGCCTGTTTTAAGTCCTCCAGCTTAACGCCCCTACACCTCCCACTACACAGGCATACTTACTTATGCATACACTGACATCTGGCATACCTACACACACCCCAGGGCCACTTCCTTCCCCTGATGTCAGGGAGAGGATGGGCATGCAGAGTGCAGTAAGTCTCCACGTTACTCTGGCCAACAGTCTTGGCCTACCTCCAGCATCTGTCACCCACAACATCTGTTCCCTCCTTGTAAAGTGCTGAACTATCTCACCTGGGTCAGTGCTATAGCTGATCACAGTGCCCGATCAGGATGTCACTGTGACAGGCAGCAGTGCAGATTGACCGGTCAATCAATGCAGTGCCGCAACATATGCACTAAATGAGATTTCCGTGCCCCCAGTCAGGTTACTCCCTGGGCAGTGACCCTGCTCACACCCTCCCCTAGTTCCACCTCTGATCACAATTATCTCTCTTGGAGAGTGTAGCAAATTGGAGTTGGGGGAATCTCACCTCTGCCATGCATGGTCACAATCTGGGCACAGGACCCAAATAGTGGGCAATGTGGCACTTCTTACAGTAGAGAATAAGTAACTTTATTCTTTACTTGTGTATTAAGGACCTTATTTGCATTAAATTCAGTCCACATGGGACCAAGACTTTCTGGCTTACTGAACAAAGTGGAATTGTTTCGTAGAGGGTGGAGAATTGTATTTTATCTGAAATTACCCCCTCTGCACAAAATACAAACAATTATACCCATACAAGTACCTTGTGGAAGTTGTTGCCCTCTATCTTCCTGTGGTCTCTCCCTGTTTCTCACCGTGCCTCCTCCCATTTCCTTGCACCTCTGCGTCTCCGCATATATCCCTATACTCAGAGCCGGCTCCGGTCAGTGACATGGGATGCCCAAATATGAGCATACCCATATATGGGCATCCATGCCACTGACCGGAGCCCGCTCTGTTGCGGATATGGAGAGAGACTGGGAGATTTACATCCCCTTATAATTCATATGGTGCATAGTACCGGCACGTATTGTTTTACCGGTACTGTGTACCTTCCTACTTTCACACTGGTACAGTATATGCTGCAGTGGGACTGAGAGGGATATATTGGTAACACATAGTCATTGTTGGGGGAATTCAATCCATTTTGAAAATAGTAATGAAATGTTTTTTACTTTTCTTTTTTTTCAGTAATGAAGAATGAAACATTTCTGTTAAAATTGAATTGGAGGTGAACTGGATTCATCATCAACTCTGCACCAGTGTGAATTGATGTTCTTTAATGTTCTGATAAGGTACATGCAACATCTCTTCCTCAACCCCTGCACCACTCTCTGCCTCTTGCCTCTCTCTCTCCACCTCCCTGCTAAGCGTATTAACCCATCTAATGTAATCCACATTCCATGTCTCACTTTACTCTTCACTTCTCACGTGCCCTCTGGAATGACTGCTCTCTGACTAACAAGGTCTATTTGTACATGACCTCTTCTGCTCTCATCATCCACCACCTCTCATTCCCCTCACCCCTGTCCTACTCGATACCTCAGCTTAATTGAACTCTCTCCTCTGACATCTACCCTTATCTCTAACCTCTCCTCACTTTCTGCTTAAACTAACTATCTTGTTAACTTTTACAATGCTATCATCTCCTCCTCCTCCCTCCTCCTCCTCCCTCCTCCATCATATATATGCCCCTTCTAGGCTCTGACACACTCATCCCTCTAAGGCCATGATTATCATGGGCACATGCTTGGTCATCCACAGTGTGTGCGAGCGATGCAGAGCCGCCTCGGACCTCAGTGCAGGGATTGCTGCATACCCCCAGCATCTGTCACCCACAAACAATACACACACTAATACTCCCCACAATACACACTATAATACCTCCTCAATACTAATCTCCCCAATAATATTATAGCTCCAAACACAATATACACAACACCCTTACACAAGATACACAATCTAGTACTCTCCTCTGCACCTCTACACACAATATAATACTCCCACACACACAATATACACACTACCCTCCTACCCCCATAAAATACAACCAATAATACACACACACTTTGTGGATGTTGGGACCAGCTCCCGGCATGCACCAGTGAAAGAGAGAGGCCCGCAGAAGCTCGGAAGAACTCCCTCCATCCGTGCCTTCCTCCGTTTCACATCTTCTCCCTGTCTCTCTCCCTCCCTTTCCTTGCATCTCCCTGCGTCTTTACGTATACCCAGTCAGTGACGGCTCTGGTCACGTGATGCCTTAATATGGGCTTATCCATATATGTTCATCCACGTCACTAATGTGATGCCCGCACTGTTGCGGAGCTGGTACTTACGACGGGCACTTATTGTTTTATCAGTACTGCGTACCTGACTCTACCGGCCTACTTTCAACACTAGTACAATATGTGCTTCACTACGAGTGAGTGGGGAATATTGGCATCACACAGTCACTGTTGAATATGCCATTCAATCCATTTTGAAAATAGTAATGCAATGTGGTTTTGTTTTGTTTGCTTTTTGCAGTAATGAAGAATGGAAAAGTTATATTAAAATTAAATTGGAGGGGGACTAGATTCAGCATTTCATCATGAACTCTGCACTTGTGAGAATTTAACTTCTTGAATACCCTGACAGGTACACGCAACATTAAGACTATAATCTGCTGTGCAAGCTTTCGTGCTATACCTCCCCCTCAGGTTTTGATTTATACATTTGCTCCCTCAATTCATGTCCTCTAATATTTGAAAGCTCTCTCCTAGCATTTTCTCTTTACCACAGAACGTCATCCCAATGTAACCTCTCTCTTGTTCTTTCTGCTTGCTGTTTCCTCACTCCTCTGTTAAACTTTTCTAATTTCTCTAACTTCCACACTCCTGCTTTTATCCACATGTTCTCCTCTTTCCTTCCCCTACCTTTGCATGTGTCTACACACTGCACCATTTGTACAGACCTCTATTGCAGCTATTTCTGCACTGCTCAATGAAAAGCACTCATGTACATCCTATTCTCTGTGCCCCCTCTCTCTGCGCCCCCTCTTTTGGCGCCTCCTCTCTCTGCGCCCCCTCTTTTGGCGCCTCCTCTCTCTGCGCCCCCTCTCTCTGCGCCTATCTGTCTCATTCTCTCTACGTCCCTCTCTCTCTACATAGAGCTATCTCTGTCTCTCTCTACACCTATCTCTGTGTCTCCTTCTATGTTTGCTGATGTGTGGGATATCTCTTATAATCTTGAACCTGCTCATATACACATCGGGCCTCCCTGCCTCTGCCTCCCTGCTAAGAGTGTTAACCTATCTAATGTAATCCACATTCCTTTCCTTACTTTTCTCTTCCCTTCTCCTATGCCATCTGGAATGTCCGTTCTCTGACTAACAAGGCTCTAGTTGTACATGACCTCTTCTGCTCTCATCATTCACAATCAGTCATTCCCCTCACCCCATCTTACCTGTCCCACTGATTTGCCTCTGCTTAATTAAACTCTCCTCTGACATCTACTCTAACCTCTCTGCTCTCTCTCTCTTTCCGCTTAAACTAACAATCTTATTAACTCTTACAATGCTATCCTCCTATCTATATGCCCCCTCTAGGCTCTGACACACTTGTCCCTCTAGCCCACACCCTTGGCTAAATTCCCAAACATGTTCATCACACTTCCACTCGCTGTTCTTAATGCCTATGAAGGAAATCACACAATTGATATTTGATTTTTCTACAGTAAAAATGTCTCCAGTCCTGTATAAAGCTGCTCTCTGGGGCCAAACCACACTACTTTTTTTTCACATTCATCAACACTCAAATTTAATTTACGCTGTCTTTTTTTCCCTGTATTTGACTCCCTCCACTAACCTTCTCCTCACACTTGCCATCCTTCCTTCACTTCTCCTCAAGCATTTGACTACTTCAGAGGCAAGGTGGATGCCACCCACAAGGAGATTCCTTCTGTCCCTTCCCCCTTCTCTCCTTCTACCTAATTCTCCTTCTGCATTTGACTCCTTTTCTTCTCTTACAGAGCTGGAAGCTAATCATCTTCTCTTCTCCCTCTACCACATGCCCTCTAGATCGTATCCCCTCACACCTTACTGCATCTCTTAGTCCCCACTCTCACCCACATCTTCAATTCCTCCCTATTCTCTGGCTCTTTACCCTCTTACTTTAAGCCTGTAGTGGTCACCCTTTTCTCAGAAACAACCTACACCCTATGTGCCTTACTAACTACCGCCCTGTATCCCTCCTGCTGTTTGTCTCCTAATTGCTAGAATGTCAACATTCTTAAATCACATTCCCTCCTGGATCCTTTACAACCTGCCTTTCGTACAGCTCGTTCTACAGACTGTGCTTAAAGCAAATTCCCAAGGTCACTTTTCCCTACTAATCCTACTTGATCTATCTGCTGCGTTTGATGCTCTCAATCACTCTCCTCCTTCATATTCTAAACTCTCTCTTGGTATCCGTAACACAGTTCTATCCTGGTTTTCATCATAACTTTCCTGTCACACATTCTCCATCTCTGTTGCTAACATGTCTTCGTCTTCTATTGATCTGTCTGTGGGTATACATCAGGGCTCTGTTCTGAGATCTCTCTTTCTCTCTACATACTATCATTTGGTGACCTCATCAACTCTTTGTGACAATCCTATAAATAACAAATACAAATATCAGGTCATGGGAATAAGTGATTTGGACATAAAAGTAACATTTCGGAAGTGTGGACAACTAATACATCTTGTAGATTGCCTTTACAGTGTGATGTCATTGATTCAGTAGATTGTGTGCAGACCAGGACTGCAGTACAGTGTCACTCACATGGATGACTTGCGTGGTAGAAGCTCAAGAACAAGGATGTCAAACTCCAGTCCTCGAGGGCAGCAAACAGGCCAGGTTTTCAGGATATCCCTACTGAAAACCTGGCCTGTTTGGGACCCTCGAGGACTGGAGTTTGACATGCATGCTCTAGAAGGAGCACAGCTGTGGGTGGGAGGTGGATTTGCTTTGCATCAAATGGTTTGGAGCAAGGTTTATTGTATGTATTATCATAATAACAATGCAATGCTTAACTTTTATTTCAGGAGGGATGACTGCAGAACAGAAGTGAATATTGAAGCCATGTGTTCCTTTTCTTGCAAAAGAGAAAATTTGAAGGACAGTTGAAGAGAAGGAAAATTACTACACAGAGACAGATAAGCAATGTGTATATTTCTCATTTACCATTTAGTATTTGTCGTTTTATTGACTCCACACAATCCGGCTGCTACGGGTTTCACATTGAATATTTTCATCTCTACTCTACCCCTTCCTGTGATCTGAACCATGCAAGTTTTCGTTGATTCAATACATCATGAGTAGAGGGTGGCTACAGTATGAAGTAAAGACCCAAGGACCACATCTACTACCATTCATAACAAGAACATGTGCAGTAGCGCACAGCTGCAGTTCTATGTGATTGTTATGAAAGGTTGAGGTGGTTCAATTCTATGAATCTGGAGTGGGATGGATCCTGTTTGCATCATATGGTTTCATCTAGGCCAGTAGATTATATAACTCTCAGTACAGGTTACACATGGCATCAGTATTAGTGATTTAAAGAGGAGGAAAGCTTCAATGTGGAGAACAAAGCCAAGTAATGTTGAAGTTACTCCTTTTACCATTTACTTGGTCAGTCTGTACTGTCTACTCTCCACACAGCTGCTAAGGATCTTCCATTTTAAATACTTTCACCTCCTATTCTGCACTGCTTTGCTGCCCATTATTCAGAGATGCGTTCCAGTCATGTTTACCACTCTGAATCTCTCTGCAGTCATTGATTCAGCACATCATGGGTAGAGCATGGCTACAGATACAGCAAGCTATTATTATTTTACCGGCTGTTCATCCATAATATTGCATTAAAACATAGAATATCACTTAATTTCCAAAAGATTCAGTGATGCTGATAATGCAGAATCTCACAACATTTCCCATCATAATGCCATAATGCACCAGTGGGAGAAATAATCCTTGCTATATCTGTACATTGTGTGACGTATTACCTCCATGACCATTGAGAGCAAGTACATCTTCTGTATAGAGCGGCTGTGTTATGATGCAGTTATTGATCATCATTGACATAATCACAAGAATCTTATGCAAAGGGAAATTGTCCGCAGCGAAGTGAGATTTCAGCCCCCAAACGTCTGTAATATTAATGCAATGTCTTACTTTTGTTGCAGTGAACACTGAAGAGACGGATCTACTACAACACTGTACAGGATGAGCATACACTACAAGCAGCAAAATGATCTTGCAGTTGACAGTATGTTGTTCTGGTAATGTGCACAATTATTATTTATGGGCTACACACCACAGTGCTGGACATATTCTGTTAACTTCAACTCTACTCCTAACATGGAGATGTCTTCCTGGTGTTACTGATTCAGTACATCATATGCACAGTGTGGTTATGATATGATGGATTGATTTAATGAACCCACCAACCAATGATGACATCTGCATCATCTTCTGTAAAGTGCAGCTACAGCATGATATTATCAGCATTTGGTGCGGTATAATCAGAGGTATCTATGTGCTTTTGTGCCTGTTTTAAGTCCTCCAGCTTAACGCCCCTACACCTCCCACTACACAGGCATACTTACATATGCATACACTGACATCTGGCATACCTACACACACCCCAGGGCCACTTCCTTCCCCTGATGTCAGGGAGAGGATGGGCATGCAGAGTGCAGTAAGTCTCCACGTTACTCTGGCCAACAGTCTTGGCCTACCCCCAGCATCTGTCACCCACAACATCTGTTCCCTCCTTGTAAAGTGCTGAACTATCTCACCTGCGTCAGTGCTATAGCTGATCACAGTACCCGATCAGGATGTCACTGTGACAGGCAGCAGTGCAGATTGACCGGTCAATCAATGCAGTGCCGCAACATATGCACTAAATGAGATTTCCGTGCCCCCAGTCAGGTTACTCCCTGGGCAGTGACCCTGCTCACCCCCTCCCCTAGTTCCACCTCTGATCACAATTATCTCTCTTGGAGAGTGTAGCAAATTGGAGTTGGGGGAATCTCACCTCTGCCATGCATGGTCACAATCTGGGCACAGGACCCAAATAGTGGGCAATGTGGCACTTCTTACAGTAGAGAATAAGTAACTTTATTCTTTACTTGTGTATTAAGGACCTTATTTGCATTAAATTCAGTCCACATGGGACCAAGACTTTCTGGCTTACTGAACAAAGTGGAATTGTTTCGTAGAGGGTGGAGAATTGTATTTTATCTGAAATTACCCCCTCTGCACAAAATACAAACAATTATACCCATACAAGTACCTTGTGGAAGTTGTTGCCCTCTATCTTCCTGTGGTCTCTCCCTGTTTCTCACCGTGCCTCCTCCCATTTCCTTGCACCTCTGCGTCTCCGCATATATCCCTATACTCAGAGCCGGCTCCGGTCAGTGACATGGGATGCCCAAATATGAGCATACCCATATATGGGCATCCATGCCACTGACCGGAGCCCGCTCTGTTGCGGATATGGAGAGAGACTGGGAGATTTACATCCCCTTATAATTCATATGGTGCATAGTACCGGCACGTATTGTTTTACCGGTACTGTGTACCTTCCTACTTTCACACTGGTACAGTATATGCTGCAGTGGGACTGAGAGGGATATATTGGTAACACATAGTCATTGTTGGGGGAACTCAATCCATTTTGAAAATAGTAATGCAATGTTTTTTACTTTTCTTTTTTTTCAGTAATGAAGAATGAAAAATTTCTGTTAAAATTGAATTGGAGGTGAACTGGATTCATCATCAACTCTGCACCAGTGTGAATTGATGTTCTTTAATGTTCTGATAAGGTACATGCAACATCTCTTCCTCAACCCCTGCACCACTCTCTGCCTCTTGCCTCTCTCTCTCCACCTCCCTGCTAAGCGTATTAACCCATCTAATGTAATCCACATTCCATGTCTCACTTTACTCTTCACTTCTCACGTGCCCTCTGGAATGTCTGCTCTCTGACTAACAAGGTCTATTTGTACATGACCTCTTCTGCTCTCATCATCCACCACCTCTCATTCCCCTCACCCCTGTCCTACTCGATACCTCAGCTTAATTGAACTCTCTCCTCTGACATCTACCCTTATCTCTAACCTCTCCTCACTTTCTGCTTAAACTAACTATCTTGTTAACTTTTACAATGCTATCATCTCCTCCCTCCTCCATCATATATATGCCCCTTCTAGGCTCTGACACACTCATCCCTCTAAGGCCATGATTATCATGGGCACATGCTTGGTCGTCCACAGTGTGTGCGAGCGATGCAGAGCCGCCTCGGACCTCAGTGCAGGGATTGCTGCATACCCCCAGCATCTGTCACCCACAAACAATACACACACTAATACTCCCCACAATACACACTATAATACCTCCTCAATACTAATCTCCCCAATAATATTATAGCTCCAAACACAATATACACAACACCCTTACACAAGATACACAATCTAGTACTCTCCTCTGCACCTCTACACACAATATAATACTCCCACACACACAATATACACACTACCCTCCTACCCCCATAAAATACAACCAATAATACACACATATTTTGTGGATGTTGGGACCAGCTCCCAGCATGCACCAGTGAAAGAGAGAGGCCCGCAGAAGCTCGGAAGAACTCCCTCTCTCCATCCGTGCCTTCCTCCGTTTCACATCTTCTCCCTGTCTCTCTCCCTCCCTTTCCTTGCATCTCCCTGCGTCTTTACGTATACCCAGTCAGTGACGGCTCTGGTCACGTGATGCCTTAATATGGGCTTATCCATATATGTTCATCCACGTCACTAATGTGATGCCCGCACTGTTGCGGAGCTGGTACTTACGACGGGCACTTATTGTTTTATCAGTACTGCATACCTGACTCTACCGGCCTTCTTTCAACACTAGTACAATATGTGCTTCACTACGAGTGAGTGGGGAATATTGGCATCACACAATCACTGTAGAATATGCCATTCAATCCATTTTGAAAATAGTAATGCAATGTGGTTTTGTTTTGTTTGCTTTTTGCAGTAATGAAGAATGGAAAAGTTATATTAAAATTAAATTGGAGGGGAACTAGATTCAGCATTTCATCATGAACTCTGCACTTGTGAGAATTTAACTTCTTGAATACCCTGACAGGTACACGCAACATTAAGACTATAATCTGCTGTGCAAGATTTCGTGCTATACCTCCCCCTCAGGTTTTGATTTATACATTTGCTCCCTCAATTCATGTCCTCTAATATTTGAAAGCTCTCTCCTAGCATTTTCTCTTTACCACAGAACGTCATCCCAATGTAACCTCTCTCTTGTTCTTTCTGCTTGCTGTTTCCTCACTCCTCTGTTAAACTTTTCTAATTTCTCTAACTTCCACACTCCTGCTTTTATCCACATGTTCTCCTCTTTCCTTCCCCTACCTTTGCATGTGTCTACACACTGCACCATTTGTACAGACCTCTATTGCAGCTATTTCTGCACTGCTCAATGAAAAGCACTCATGTACATCCTATTCTCTGCGCCCCCTCTCTCTGCGCCCCCTCTCTCTCTGCACCCCTCTCTCTCTGCACCCCTCTCTCTCTGCGCCCCCTCTCTCTCTGCGCCCCCTCTCTCTCTGCGCCCCCTCTCTCTGCGCCCCCTCTCTCTCTGCGCCCCCTCTCTCTCTGCGCCCCCTCTCTCTCTGCGCCCCCTCTTTCTGCGCCCCCTCTCTCTGCGCCCCCTCTCTCTGCGCCTATCTGTCTCATTCTCTCTACGTCCCTCTCTCTCTACATAGAGCTATCTCTGGCTCTCTCTACACCTATCTCTGTGTCTCCTTCTATGTTTGCTGATGTGTGGGATATCTCTTATAATCTTGAACCTGCTCATATACACATCGGGTCTCCCTGCCTCTGCCTCCCTGCTAAGAGTGTTAACCTATCTAATGTAATCCACATTCCTTTCCTTACTTTTCTCTTCCCTTCTCCTATGCCCTCTGGAATGTCCGTTCTCTGACTAACAAGGCTCTAGTTGTACATGACCTCTTCTGCTCTCATCATTCACAATCAGTCATTCCCCTCACCCCATCTTACCTGTCCCACTGATTTTCCTCTGCTTAATTAAACTCTCCTCTGACATCTACTCTAACCTCTCTGCTCTCTCTCTCTCTCTTTCTGCTTAAACTGACAATCTTATTAACTCTTACAATGCTATCCTCTATATGCCCCTTCAAGCTCTGACACACTCGTCCCTCTAACCCACACCCTTGGCTAAATTCCCAAACATGTTCATCACACTTCCACTCGCTGTTCTTAATGCCTATGAAGGAAATCTCACACTTGATGTTTGATTTTTCTACAGTAAAAATGTCTCCAGTCCTGTATAAAGCTGCTCTCTGGGGCCAAACCACACTACTTTTTTTTCCACATTCATCAACACACAAATTTAATTTACGCTGTCTTTTTTCCCCTGTATTTGACTCCCTCCACTAACCTTCTTCTCACACTTGCCATCCTTCCTTCACTTCTCCTCAAGCATTTGACTACTTCAGAGGCAAGGTGGATGCCACCCACAAGGAGATTCCTTCTGTCCCTTCCCCCTTCTCTCCTTCTACCTAATTCTCCTTCTGCATTTGACTCCTTTTCTTCTCTTACAGAGCTGGAAGCTAATCATCTTCTCTTCTCCCTCTACCACATGCCCTCTAGATCGTATCCCCTCACACCTTACTGCATCTCTTAGTCCCCACTCTCACCCACATCTTCAAGTCCTCCCTATTCTCTGGCTCTTTACCCTCTTACTTTAAGCCTGTAGTGGTCACCCTTTTCTCAGAAACAACCTACACCCTATGTGCCTTACTAACTACCGCCCTATATCCCTCCTGCTGTTTGTCTCCTAATTGCTAGAATGTCAACATTCTTAAATCACATGCCCTCCTGGATCCTTTACAACCTGCCTTTCGTACAGCTCGTTCTACAGACTGTGCTTAAAGCAAATTCCCAAGGTCACTTTTCCCTACTAATCCTACTTGATCTATCTGCTGCGTTTGATGCTCTCAATCACTCTCCTCCTTCATATTCTAAACTCTCTCTTGGTATCCGTAACACAGTTCTATCCTGGTTTTCATCATAACTTTCCTGTCACACATTCTCCATCTCTGTTGCTAACATGTCTTCGTCTTCTATTGATCTGTCTGTTGGTATACATCAGGGCTCTGTTCTGAGATCTCTCTTTCTCTCTACATACTATCATTTGGTGACCTCATCAACTCTTTGTGACAATCCTATAAATAACAAATACAAATATCAGGTCATGGGAATAAGTGATTTGGACATAAAAGTAACATTTCGGAAGTGTGGACAACTAATACATCTTGTAGATTGCCTTTACAGTGTGATGTCATTGATTCAGTAGATTGTGTGCAGACCAGGACTGCAGTACAGTGTCACTCACATGGATGACTTGCGTGGTAGAAGCTCAAGAACAAGGATGTCAAACTCCAGTCCTCGAGGGCAGCAAACAGGCCAGGTTTTCAGGATATCCCTACTGAAAACCTGGCCTGTTTGGGACCCTCGAGGACTGGAGTTTGACATGCATGCTCTAGAAGGAGCACAGCTGTGGGTGGGAGGTGGATTTGCTTTGCATCAAATGGTTTGGAGCAAGGTTTATTGTATGTATTATCATAATAACAATGCAATGCTTAACTTTTATTTCAGGAGGGATGACTGCAGAACAGAAGTGAATATTGAAGCCATGTGTTCCTTTTCTTGCAAAAGAGAAAATTTGAAGGACAGTTGAAGAGAAGGAAAATTACTACACAGAGACAGATAAGCAATGTGTATATTTCTCATTTACCATTTAGTATTTGTCGTTTTATTGACTCCACACAATCCGGCTGCTACGGGTTTCACATTGAATATTTTCATCTCTACTCTACCCCTTCCTGTGATCTGAACCATGCAAGTTTTCGTTGATTCAATACATCATGAGTAGAGGGTGGCTACAGTATGAAGTAAAGACCCAAGGACCACATCTACTACCATTCATAACAAGAACATGTGCAGTAGCGCACAGCTGCAGTTCTATGTGATTGTTATGAAAGGTTGAGGTGGTTCAATTCTATGAATCTGGAGTGGGATGGATCCTGTTTGCATCATATGGTTTCATCTAGGCCAGTAGATTATATAACTCTCAGTACAGGTTACACATGGCATCAGTATTAGTGATTTAAAGAGGAGGAAAGCTTCAATGTGGAGAACAAAGCCAAGTAATGTTGAAGTTACTCCTTTTACCATTTACTTGGTCAGTCTGTACTGTCTACTCTCCACACAGCTGCTAAGGATCTTCCATTTTAAATACTTTCACCTCCTATTCTGCACTGCTTTGCTGCCCATTATTCAGAGATGCGTTCCAGTCATGTTTACCACTCTGAATCTCTCTGCAGTCATTGGTTCAGCACATCATGGGTAGAGCATGGCTACAGATACAGCAAGCTATTATTATTTTACCGGCTGATCACCCATAATATTGCATTAAAACATAGAATATCACTTAATTTCCAAAAGATTCAGTGATGCTGATAATGCAGAATCTCACAACATTTCCCATCATAATGCCATAATGCACAAGTGGGAGAAATAATCCTTGCTATATCTGTACATTGTGTGACGTATTACCTCAATGACCAATGAGAGCAAGTACATCTTCTGTATAGAGCGGCTGTGTTATGATGCAGTTATTGATCATCATTGACATAATCACAAGAATCTTATGCAAAGGGAAATTGTCCGCAGCGAAGTGAGATTTCAGCCCCCAAACGTCTGTAATATTAATGCAATGTCTTACTTTTGTTGCAGTGAACACTGAAGAGACGGATCTACTACAACACTGTACAGGATGAGCATACGCTACAAGCAGCAAAATGATCTTGCAGTTGACAGTATGTTGTTCTGGTAATGTGCACAATTATTATTTATGGGCTACACACCACAGTGCTGGACATATTCTGTTAACTTCAACTCTACTCCTAACATGGAGATGTCTTCCTGGTGTTACTGATTCAGTACATCATATGCACAGTGTGGTTATGATATGATGGATTGATTTAATGAACCCACCAACCAATGATGACATCTGCATCATCTTCTGTAAAGTGCAGCTACAGCATGATATTATCAGCATTTGGTGCGGTATAATCAGAGGTATCTATGTGCTTTTGTGCCTGTTTTAAGTCCTCCAGCTTAACGCCCCTACACCTCCCACTACACAGGCATACTTACTTATGCATACACTGACATCTGGCATACCTACACACACACCCCAGGGCCACTTCCTTCCCCTGATGTCAGGGAGAGGATGGGCATGCAGAGTGCAGTAAGTCTCCACGTTACTCTGGCCAACAGTCTTGGCCTACCTCCAGCATCTGTCACCCACAACATCTGTTCCCTCCTTGTAAAGTGCTGAACTATCTCACCTGGGTCAGTGCTATAGCTGATCACAGTGCCCGATCAGGATGTCACTGTGACAGGCAGCAGTGCAGATTGACCGGTCAATCAATGCAGTGCCGCAACATATGCACTAAATGAGATTTCCGTGCCCCCAGTCAGGTTACTCCCTGGGCAGTGACCCTGCTCACACCCTCCCCTAGTTCCACCTCTGATCACAATTATCTCTCTTGGAGAGTGTAGCAAATTGGAGTTGGGGGAATCTCACCTCTGCCATGCATGGTCACAATCTGGGCACAGGACCCAAATAGTGGGCAATGTGGCACTTCTTACAGTAGAGAATAAGTAACTTTATTCTTTACTTGTGTATTAAGGACCTTATTTGCATTAAATTCAGTCCACATGGGACCAAGACTTTCTGGCTTACTGAACAAAGTGGAATTGTTTCGTAGAGGGTGGAGAATTGTATTTTATCTGAAATTACCCCCTCTGCACAAAATACAAACAATTATACCCATACAAGTACCTTGTGGAAGTTGTTGCCCTCTATCTTCCTGTGGTCTCTCCCTGTTTCTCACCGTGCCTCCTCCCATTTCCTTGCACCTCTGCGTCTCCGCATATATCCCTATACTCAGAGCCGGCTCCGGTCAGTGACATGGGATGCCCAAATATGAGCATACCCATATATGGGCATCCATGCCACTGACCGGAGCCCGCTCTGTTGCGGATATGGAGAGAGACTGGGAGATTTACATCCCCTTATAATTCATATGGTGCATAGTACCGGCACGTATTGTTTTACCGGTACTGTGTACCTTCCTACTTTCACACTGGTACAGTATATGCTGCAGTGGGACTGAGAGGGATATATTGGTAACACATAGTCATTGTTGGGGGAATTCAATCCATTTTGAAAATAGTAATGAAATGTTTTTTACTTTTCTTTTTTTTCAGTAATGAAGAATGAAACATTTCTGTTAAAATTGAATTGGAGGTGAACTGGATTCATCATCAACTCTGCACCAGTGTGAATTGATGTTCTTTAATGTTCTGATAAGGTACATGCAACATCTCTTCCTCAACCCCTGCACCACTCTCTGCCTCTTGCCTCTCTCTCTCCACCTCCCTGCTAAGCGTATTAACCCATCTAATGTAATCCACATTCCATGTCTCACTTTACTCTTCACTTCTCACGTGCCCTCTGGAATGACTGCTCTCTGACTAACAAGGTCTATTTGTACATGACCTCTTCTGCTCTCATCATCCACCACCTCTCATTCCCCTCACCCCTGTCCTACTCGATACCTCAGCTTAATTGAACTCTCTCCTCTGACATCTACCCTTATCTCTAACCTCTCCTCACTTTCTGCTTAAACTAACTATCTTGTTAACTTTTACAATGCTATCATCTCCTCCTCCCTCCTCCTCCTTCCTCCTCCCTCCTCCATTATATATATACCCCTTCTAGGCTCTGACACACTCATCCCTCTAAGGCCATGATTATCATGGGCACATGCTTGGTCGTCCACAGTGCGTGCGAGCGATGCAGAGCCGCCTCGGACCTCAGTGCAGGGATTGCTGCATACCCCCAGCATCTGTCACCCACAAACAATACACACACTAATACTCCCCACAATACACACTATAATACCTCCTCAATACTAATCTCCCCAATAATATTATAGCTCCAAACACAATATACACAACACCCTTACACAAGATACACAATCTAGTACTCTCCTCTGCACCTCTACACACAATATAATACTCCCACACACACAATATACACACTACCCTCCTACCCCCATAAAATACAACCAATAATACACACACACTTTGTGGATGTTGGGACCAGCTCCCGGCATGCACCAGTGAAAGAGAGAGGCCCGCAGAAGCTCGGAAGAACTCCCTCCATCCGTGCCTCCCTCCGTTTCACATCTTCTCCCTGTCTCTCTCCCTCCCTTTCCTTGCATCTCCCTGCGTCTTTACGTATACCCAGTCAGTGACGGCTCTGGTCACGTGATGCCTTAATATGGGCTTATCCATATATGTTCATCCACGTCACTAATGTGATGCCCGCACTGTTGCGGAGCTGGTACTTACGACGGGCACTTATTGTTTTATCAGTACTGCGTACCTGACTCTACCGGCCTACTTTCAACACTAGTACAATATGTGCTTCACTACGAGTGAGTGGGGAATATTGGCATCACACAGTCACTGTTGAATATGCCATTCAATCCATTTTGAAAATAGTAATGCAATGTGGTTTTGTTTTGTTTGCTTTTTGCAGTAATGAAGAATGGAAAAGTTATATTAAAATTAAATTGGAGGGGGACTAGATTCAGCATTTCATCATGAACTCTGCACTTGTGAGAATTTAACTTCTTGAATACCCTGACAGGTACACGCAACATTAAGACTATAATCTGCTGTGCAAGCTTTCGTGCTATACCTCCCCCTCAGGTTTTGATTTATACATTTGCTCCCTCAATTCATGTCCTCTAATATTTGAAAGCTCTCTCCTAGCATTTTCTCTTTACCACAGAACGTCATCCCAATGTAACCTCTCTCTTGTTCTTTCTGCTTGCTGTTTCCTCACTCCTCTGTTAAACTTTTCTAATTTCTCTAACTTCCACACTCCTGCTTTTATCCACATGTTCTCCTCTTTCCTTCCCCTACCTTTGCATGTGTCTACACACTGCACCATTTGTACAGACCTCTATTGCAGCTATTTCTGCACTGCTCAATGAAAAGCACTCATGTACATCCTATTCTCTGCGCCCCCTCTCTCTGCGCCCCCTCTCTCTCTGCACCCCTCTCTCTCTGCGCCCCCTCTCTCTCTGCGCCCCCTCTCTCTCTGCGCCCCCTCTCTCTCTGCGCCCCCTCTCTCTCTGCGCCCCCTCTTTCTGCGCCCCCTCTCTCTGCGCCCCCTCTCTCTGCGCCTATCTGTCTCATTCTCTCTACGTCCCTCTCTCTCTACATAGAGCTATCTCTGGCTCTCTCTACACCTATCTCTGTGTCTCCTTCTATGTTTGCTGATGTGTGGGATATCTCTTATAATTTTGAACCTGCTCATATACACATCGGGTCTCCCTGCCTCTGCCTCCCTGCTAAGAGTGTTAACCTATCTAATGTAATCCACATTCCTTTCCTTACTTTTCTCTTCCCTTCTCCTATGCCCTCTGGAATGTCCGTTCTCTGACTAACAAGGCTCTAGTTGTACATGACCTCTTCTGCTCTCATCATTCACAATCAGTCATTCCCCTCACCCCATCTTACCTGTCCCACTGATTTTCCTCTGCTTAATTAAACTCTCCTCTGACATCTACTCTAACCTCTCTGCTCTCTCTCTCTCTCTTTCTGCTTAAACTGACAATCTTATTAACTCTTACAATGCTATCCTCTATATGCCCCTTCAAGCTCTGACACACTCGTCCCTCTAACCCACACCCTTGGCTAAATTCCCAAACATGTTCATCACACTTCCACTCGCTGTTCTTAATGCCTATGAAGGAAATCTCACACTTGATGTTTGATTTTTCTACAGTAAAAATGTCTCCAGTCCTGTATAAAGCTGCTCTCTGGGGCCAAACCACACTACTTTTTTTTCCACATTCATCAACACACAAATTTAATTTACGCTGTCTTTTTTCCCCTGTATTTGACTCCCTCCACTAACCTTCTTCTCACACTTGCCATCCTTCCTTCACTTCTCCTCAAGCATTTGACTACTTCAGAGGCAAGGTGGATGCCACCCACAAGGAGATTCCTTCTGTCCCTTCCCCCTTCTCTCCTTCTACCTAATTCTCCTTCTGCATTTGACTCCTTTTCTTCTCTTACAGAGCTGGAAGCTAATCATCTTCTCTTCTCCCTCTACCACATGCCCTCTAGATCGTATCCCCTCACACCTTACTGCATCTCTTAGTCCCCACTCTCACCCACATCTTCAAGTCCTCCCTATTCTCTGGCTCTTTACCCTCTTACTTTAAGCCTGTAGTGGTCACCCTTTTCTCAGAAACAACCTACACCCTATGTGCCTTACTAACTACCGCCCTATATCCCTCCTGCTGTTTGTCTCCTAATTGCTAGAATGTCAACATTCTTAAATCACATGCCCTCCTGGATCCTTTACAACCTGCCTTTCGTACAGCTCGTTCTACAGACTGTGCTTAAAGCAAATTCCCAAGGTCACTTTTCCCTACTAATCCTACTTGATCTATCTGCTGCGTTTGATGCTCTCAATCACTCTCCTCCTTCATATTCTAAACTCTCTCTTGGTATCCGTAACACAGTTCTATCCTGGTTTTCATCATAACTTTCCTGTCACACATTCTCCATCTCTGTTGCTAACATGTCTTCGTCTTCTATTGATCTGTCTGTTGGTATACATCAGGGCTCTGTTCTGAGATCTCTCTTTCTCTCTACATACTATCATTTGGTGACATCATCAACTCTTTGTGACAATCCTATAAATAACAAATACAAATATCAGGTCATGGGAATAAGTGATTTGGACATAAAAGTAACATTTCGGAAGTGTGGACAACTAATACATCTTGTAGATTGCCTTTACAGTGTGATGTCATTGATTCAGTAGATTGTGTGCAGACCAGGACTGCAGTACAGTGTCACTCACATGGATGACTTGCGTGGTAGAAGCTCAAGAACAAGGATGTCAAACTCCAGTCCTCGAGGGCAGCAAACAGGCCAGGTTTTCAGGATATCCCTACTGAAAACCTGGCCTGTTTGGGACCCTCGAGGACTGGAGTTTGACATGCATGCTCTAGAAGGAGCACAGCTGTGGGTGGGAGGTGGATTTGCTTTGCATCAAATGGTTTGGAGCAAGGTTTATTGTATGTATTATCATAATAACAATGCAATGCTTAACTTTTATTTCAGGAGGGATGACTGCAGAACAGAAGTGAATATTGAAGCCATGTGTTCCTTTTCTTGCAAAAGAGAAAATTTGAAGGACAGTTGAAGAGAAGGAAAATTACTACACAGAGACAGATAAGCAATGTGTATATTTCTCATTTACCATTTAGTATTTGTCGTTTTATTGACTCCACACAATCCGGCTGCTACGGGTTTCACATTGAATATTTTCATCTCTACTCTACCCCTTCCTGTGATCTGAACCATGCAAGTTTTCGTTGATTCAATACATCATGAGTAGAGGGTGGCTACAGTATGAAGTAAAGACCCAAGGACCACATCTACTACCATTCATAACAAGAACATGTGCAGTAGCGCACAGCTGCAGTTCTATGTGATTGTTATGAAAGGTTGAGGTGGTTCAATTCTATGAATCTGGAGTGGGATGGATCCTGTTTGCATCATATGGTTTCATCTAGGCCAGTAGATTATATAACTCTCAGTACAGGTTACACATGGCATCAGTATTAGTGATGTAAAGAGGAGGAAAGCTTCAATGTGGAGAACAAAGCCAAGTAATGTTGAAGTTACTCCTTTTACCATTTACTTGGTCAGTCTGTACTGTCTACTCTCCACACAGCTGCTAAGGATCTTCCATTTTAAATACTTTCACCTCCTATTCTGCACTGCTTTGCTGCCCATTATTCAGAGATGCGTTCCAGTCATGTTTACCACTCTGAATCTCTCTGCAGTCATTGGTTCAGCACATCATGGGTAGAGCATGGCTACAGATACAGCAAGCTATTATTATTTTACTGGCTGATCATCCATAATATTGCATTAAAACATAGAATATCACTTAATTTCCAAAAGATTCAGTGATGCTGATAATGCAGAATCTCACAACATTTCCCATCATAATGCCATAATGCACAAGTGGGAGAAATAATCCTTGCTATATCTGTACATTGTGTGACGTATTACCTCAATGACCAATGAGAGCAAGTACATCTTCTGTATAGAGCGGCTGTGTTATGATGCAGTTATTGATCATCATTGACATAATCACAAGAATCTTATGCAAAGGGAAATTGTCCGCAGCGAAGTGAGATTTCAGCCCCCAAACGTCTGTAATATTAATGCAATGTCTTACTTTTGTTGCAGTGAACACTGAAGAGACGGATCTACTACAACACTGTACAGGATGAGCATACGCTACAAGCAGCAAAATGATCTTGCAGTTGACAGTATGTTGTTCTGGTAATGTGCACAATTATTATTTATGGGCTACACACCACAGTGCTGGACATATTCTGTTAACTTCAACTCTACTCCTAACATGGAGATGTCTTGCTGGTGTTACTGATTCAGTACATCATATGCACAGTGTGGTTATGATATGATGGATTGATTTAATGAACCCACCAACCAATGATGACATCTGCATCATCTTCTGTAAAGTGCAGCTACAGCATGATATTATCAGCATTTGGTGCGGTATAATCAGAGGTATCTATGTGCTTTTGTGCCTGTTTTAAGTCCTCCAGCTTAACGCCCCTACACCTCCCACTACACAGGCATACTTACTTATGCATACACTGACATCTGGCATACCTACACACACCCCAGGGCCACTTCCTTCCCCTGATGTCAGGGAGAGGATGGGCATGCAGAGTGCAGTAAGTCTCCACGTTACTCTGGCCAACAGTCTTGGCCTACCTCCAGCATCTGTCACCCACAACATCTGTTCCCTCCTTGTAAAGTGCTGAACTATCTCACCTGGGTCAGTGCTATAGCTGATCACAGTGCCCGATCAGGATGTCACTGTGACAGGCAGCAGTGCAGATTGACCGGTCAATCAATGCAGTGCCGCAACATATGCACTAAATGAGATTTCCGTGCCCCCAGTCAGGTTACTCCCTGGGCAGTGACCCTGCTCACACCCTCCCCTAGTTCCACCTCTGATCACAATTATCTCTCTTGGAGAGTGTAGCAAATTGGAGTTGGGGGAATCTCACCTCTGCCATGCATGGTCACAATCTGGGCACAGGACCCAAATAGTGGGCAATGTGGCACTTCTTACAGTAGAGAATAAGTAACTTTATTCTTTACTTGTGTATTAAGGACCTTATTTGCATTAAATTCAGTCCACATGGGACCAAGACTTTCTGGCTTACTGAACAAAGTGGAATTGTTTCGTAGAGGGTGGAGAATTGTATTTTATCTGAAATTACCCCCTCTGCACAAAATACAAACAATTATACCCATACAAGTACCTTGTGGAAGTTGTTGCCCTCTATCTTCCTGTGGTCTCTCCTTGTTTCTCACCGTGCCTCCTCCCATTTCCTTGCACCTCTGCGTCTCCGCATATATCCCTATACTCAGAGCCGGCTCCGGTCAGTGACATGGGATGCCCAAATATGAGCATACCCATATATGGGCATCCATGCCACTGACCGGAGCCCGCTCTGTTGCGGATATGGAGAGAGACTGGGAGATTTACATCCCCTTATAATTCATATGGTGCATAGTACCGGCACGTATTGTTTTACCGGTACTGTGTACCTTCCTACTTTCACACTGGTACAGTATATGCTGCAGTGGGACTGAGAGGGATATATTGGTAACACATAGTCATTGTTGGGGGAATTCAATCCATTTTGAAAATAGTAATGAAATGTTTTTTACTTTTCTTTTTTTTCAGTAATGAAGAATGAAACATTTCTGTTAAAATTGAATTGGAGGTGAACTGGATTCATCATCAACTCTGCACCAGTGTGAATTGATGTTCTTTAATGTTCTGATAAGGTACATGCAACATCTCTTCCTCAACCCCTGCACCACTCTCTGCCTCTTGCCTCTCTCTCTCCACCTCCCTGCTAAGCGTATTAACCCATCTAATGTAATCCACATTCCATGTCTCACTTTACTCTTCACTTCTCACGTGCCCTCTGGAATGACTGCTCTCTGACTAACAAGGTCTATTTGTACATGACCTCTTCTGCTCTCATCATCCACCACCTCTCATTCCCCTCACCCCTGTCCTACTCGATACCTCAGCTTAATTGAACTCTCTCCTCTGACATCTACCCTTATCTCTAACCTCTCCTCACTTTCTGCTTAAACTAACTATCTTGTTAACTTTTACAATGCTATCATCTCCTCCTCCTTCCTCCTCCCTCCTCCATTATATATATACCCCTTCTAGGCTCTGACACACTCATCCCTCTAAGGCCATGATTATCATGGGCACATGCTTGGTCGTCCACAGTGCGTGCGAGCGATGCAGAGCCGCCTCGGACCTCAGTGCAGGGATTGCTGCATACCCCCAGCATCTGTCACCCACAAACAATACACACACTAATACTCCCCACAATACACACTATAATACCTCCTCAATACTAATCTCCCCAATAATATTATAGCTCCAAACACAATATACACAACACCCTTACACAAGATACACAATCTAGTACTCTCCTCTGCACCTCTACACACAATATAATACTCCCACACACACAATATACACACTACCCTCCTACCCCCATAAAATACAACCAATAATACACACACACTTTGTGGATGTTGGGACCAGCTCCCGGCATGCACCAGTGAAAGAGAGAGGCCCGCAGAAGCTCGGAAGAACTCCCTCCATCCGTGCCTTCCTCCGTTTCACATCTTCTCCCTGTCTCTCTCCCTCCCTTTCCTTGCATCTCCCTGCGTCTTTACGTATACCCAGTCAGTGACGGCTCTGGTCACGTGATGCCTTAATATGGGCTTATCCATATATGTTCATCCACGTCACTAATGTGATGCCCGCACTGTTGCGGAGCTGGTACTTACGACGGGCACTTATTGTTTTATCAGTACTGCGTACCTGACTCTACCGGCCTACTTTCAACACTAGTACAATATGTGCTTCACTACGAGTGAGTGGGGAATATTGGCATCACACAGTCACTGTTGAATATGCCATTCAATCCATTTTGAAAATAGTAATGCAATGTGGTTTTGTTTTGTTTGCTTTTTGCAGTAATGAAGAATGGAAAAGTTATATTAAAATTAAATTGGAGGGGGACTAGATTCAGCATTTCATCATGAACTCTGCACTTGTGAGAATTTAACTTCTTGAATACCCTGACAGGTACACGCAACATTAAGACTATAATCTGCTGTGCAAGCTTTCGTGCTATACCTCCCCCTCAGGTTTTGATTTATACATTTGCTCCCTCAATTCATGTCCTCTAATATTTGAAAGCTCTCTCCTAGCATTTTCTCTTTACCACAGAACGTCATCCCAATGTAACCTCTCTCTTGTTCTTTCTGCTTGCTGTTTCCTCACTCCTCTGTTAAACTTTTCTAATTTCTCTAACTTCCACACTCCTGCTTTTATCCACATGTTCTCCTCTTTCCTTCCCCTACCTTTGCATGTGTCTACACACTGCACCATTTGTACAGACCTCTATTGCAGCTATTTCTGCACTGCTCAATGAAAAGCACTCTTTAATATCCTATTCTCTGTGCCCCCTCTCTCTGCGCCCCCTCTTTTGGCGCCTCCTCTCTCTGCGCCCCCTCTCTCTGCGCCTATCTGTCTCATTCTCTCTACGTCCCTCTCTCTCTACATAGAGCTATCTCTGTCTCTCTCTACACCTATCTCTGTGTCTCCTTCTATGTTTGCTGATGTGTGGGATATCTCTTATAATCTTGAACCTGCTCATATACACATCGGGCCTCCCTGCCTCTGCCTCCCTGCTAAGAGTGTTAACCTATCTAATGTAATCCACATTCCTTTCCTTACTTTTCTCTTCCCTTCTCCTATGCCATCTGGAATGTCCGTTCTCTGACTAACAAGGCTCTAGTTGTACATGACCTCTTCTGCTCTCATCATTCACAATCAGTCATTCCCCTCACCCCATCTTACCTGTCCCACTGATTTGCCTCTGCTTAATTAAACTCTCCTCTGACATCTACTCTAACCTCTCTGCTCTCTCTCTCTTTCCGCTTAAACTAACAATCTTATTAACTCTTACAATGCTATCCTCCTATCTATATGCCCCCTCTAGGCTCTGACACACTTGTCCCTCTAGCCCACACCCTTGGCTAAATTCCCAAACATGTTCATCACACTTCCACTCGCTGTTCTTAATGCCTATGAAGGAAATCACACAATTGATATTTGATTTTTCTACAGTAAAAATGTCTCCAGTCCTGTATAAAGCTGCTCTCTGGGGCCAAACCACACTACTTTTTTTTCACATTCATCAACACTCAAATTTAATTTACGCTGTCTTTTTTTCCCTGTATTTGACTCCCTCCACTAACCTTCTCCTCACACTTGCCATCCTTCCTTCACTTCTCCTCAAGCATTTGACTACTTCAGAGGCAAGGTGGATGCCACCCACAAGGAGATTCCTTCTGTCCCTTCCCCCTTCTCTCCTTCTACCTAATTCTCCTTCTGCATTTGACTCCTTTTCTTCTCTTACAGAGCTGGAAGCTAATCATCTTCTCTTCTCCCTCTACCACATGCCCTCTAGATCGTATCCCCTCACACCTTACTGCATCTCTTAGTCCCCACTCTCACCCACATCTTCAATTCCTCCCTATTCTCTGGCTCTTTACCCTCTTACTTTAAGCCTGTAGTGGTCACCCTTTTCTCAGAAACAACCTACACCCTATGTGCCTTACTAACTACCGCCCTGTATCCCTCCTGCTGTTTGTCTCCTAATTGCTAGAATGTCAACATTCTTAAATCACATTCCCTCCTGGATCCTTTACAACCTGCCTTTCGTACAGCTCGTTCTACAGACTGTGCTTAAAGCAAATTCCCAAGGTCACTTTTCCCTACTAATCCTACTTGATCTATCTGCTGCGTTTGATGCTCTCAATCACTCTCCTCCTTCATATTCTAAACTCTCTCTTGGTATCCGTAACACAGTTCTATCCTGGTTTTCATCATAACTTTCCTGTCACACATTCTCCATCTCTGTTGCTAACATGTCTTCGTCTTCTATTGATCTGTCTGTGGGTATACATCAGGGCTCTGTTCTGAGATCTCTCTTTCTCTCTACATACTATCATTTGGTGACCTCATCAACTCTTTGTGACAATCCTATAAATAACAAATACAAATATCAGGTCATGGGAATAAGTGATTTGGACATAAAAGTAACATTTCGGAAGTGTGGACAACTAATACATCTTGTAGATTGCCTTTACAGTGTGATGTCATTGATTCAGTAGATTGTGTGCAGACCAGGACTGCAGTACAGTGTCACTCACATGGATGACTTGCGTGGTAGAAGCTCAAGAACAAGGATGTCAAACTCCAGTCCTCGAGGGCAGCAAACAGGCCAGGTTTTCAGGATATCCCTACTGAAAACCTGGCCTGTTTGGGACCCTCGAGGACTGGAGTTTGACATGCATGCTCTAGAAGGAGCACAGCTGTGGGTGGGAGGTGGATTTGCTTTGCATCAAATGGTTTGGAGCAAGGTTTATTGTATGTATTATCATAATAACAATGCAATGCTTAACTTTTATTTCAGGAGGGATGACTGCAGAACAGAAGTGAATATTGAAGCCATGTGTTCCTTTTCTTGCAAAAGAGAAAATTTGAAGGACAGTTGAAGAGAAGGAAAATTACTACACAGAGACAGATAAGCAATGTGTATATTTCTCATTTACCATTTAGTATTTGTCGTTTTATTGACTCCACACAATCCGGCTGCTACGGGTTTCACATTGAATATTTTCATCTCTACTCTACCCCTTCCTGTGATCTGAACCATGCAAGTTTTCGTTGATTCAATACATCATGAGTAGAGTGTGGCTACAGTATGAAGTAAAGACCCAAGGACCACATCTACTACCATTCATAACAAGAACATGTGCAGTAGCGCACAGCTGCAGTTCTATGTGATTGTTATGAAAGGTTGAGGTGGTTCAATTCTATGAATCTGGAGTGGGATGGATCCTGTTTGCATCATATGGTTTCATCTAGGCCAGTAGATTATATAACTCTCAGTACAGGTTACACATGGCATCAGTATTAGTGATTTAAAGAGGAGGAAAGCTTCAATGTGGAGAACAAAGCCAAGTAATGTTGAAGTTACTCCTTTTACCATTTACTTGGTCAGTCTGTACTGTCTACTCTCCACACAGCTGCTAAGGATCTTCCATTTTAAATACTTTCACCTCCTATTCTGCACTGCTTTGCTGCCCATTATTCAGAGATGCGTTCCAGTCATGTTTACCACTCTGAATCTCTCTGCAGTCATTGATTCAGCACATCATGGGTAGAGCATGGCTACAGATACAGCAAGCTATTATTATTTTACCGGCTGTTCATCCATAATATTGCATTAAAACATAGAATATCACTTAATTTCCAAAAGATTCAGTGATGCTGATAATGCAGAATCTCACAACATTTCCCATCATAATGCCATAATGCACCAGTGGGAGAAATAATCCTTGCTATATCTGTACATTGTGTGACGTATTACCTCCATGACCATTGAGAGCAAGTACATCTTCTGTATAGAGCGGCTGTGTTATGATGCAGTTATTGATCATCATTGACATAATCACAAGAATCTTATGCAAAGGGAAATTGTCCGCAGCGAAGTGAGATTTCAGCCCCCAAACGTCTGTAATATTAATGCAATGTCTTACTTTTGTTGCAGTGAACACTGAAGAGACGGATCTACTACAACACTGTACAGGATGAGCATACACTACAAGCAGCAAAATGATCTTGCAGTTGACAGTATGTTGTTCTGGTAATGTGCACAATTATTATTTATGGGCTACACACCACAGTGCTGGACATATTCTGTTAACTTCAACTCTACTCCTAACATGGAGATGTCTTCCTGGTGTTACTGATTCAGTACATCATATGCACAGTGTGGTTATGATATGATGGATTGATTTAATGAACCCACCAACCAATGATGACATCTGCATCATCTTCTGTAAAGTGCAGCTACAGCATGATATTATCAGCATTTGGTGCGGTATAATCAGAGGTATCTATGTGCTTTTGTGCCTGTTTTAAGTCCTCCAGCTTAACGCCCCTACACCTCCCACTACACAGGCATACTTACATATGCATACACTGACATCTGGCATACCTACACACACCCCAGGGCCACTTCCTTCCCCTGATGTCAGGGAGAGGATGGGCATGCAGAGTGCAGTAAGTCTCCACGTTACTCTGGCCAACAGTCTTGGCCTACCCCCAGCATCTGTCACCCACAACATCTGTTCCCTCCTTGTAAAGTGCTGAACTATCTCACCTGGGTCAGTGCTATAGCTGATCACAGTACCCGATCAGGATGTCACTGTGACAGGCAGCAGTGCAGATTGACCGGTCAATCAATGCAGTGCCGCAACATATGCACTAAATGAGATTTCCGTGCCCCCAGTCAGGTTACTCCCTGGGCAGTGACCCTGCTCACCCCCTCCCCTAGTTCCACCTCTGATCACAATTATCTCTCTTGGAGAGTGTAGCAAATTGGAGTTGGGGGAATCTCACCTCTGCCATGCATGGTCACAATCTGGGCACAGGACCCAAATAGTGGGCAATGTGGCACTTCTTACAGTAGAGAATAAGTAACTTTATTCTTTACTTGTGTATTAAGGACCTTATTTGCATTAAATTCAGTCCACATGGGACCAAGACTTTCTGGCTTACTGAACAAAGTGGAATTGTTTCGTAGAGGGTGGAGAATTGTATTTTATCTGAAATTACCCCCTCTGCACAAAATACAAACAATTATACCCATACAAGTACCTTGTGGAAGTAGTTGCCCTCTATCTTCCTGTGGTCTCTCCCTGTTTCTCACCGTGCCTCCTCCCATTTCCTTGCACCTCTGTGTCTCCGCATATGTCCCTATACTCAGAGCCGGCTCCGGTCAGTGACATGGGATGCCCAAATATGAGCATATCCATATATGGGCATCCATGCCACTGACCGGAGCCCACTCTGTTGCGGATATGGAGAGAGACTGGGAGATTTACATCCCCTTATAATTCATATGGTGCATAGTACCGGCACGTATTGTTTTACCGGTACTGTGTACCTTCTTACTTTCACACTGGTACAGTATGTGCTGCAGTGGGACTGAGAGGGATATATTGGTAACACATAGTCATTGGTGGGGGAATTCAATCCATTTTGAAAATAGTAATGCATTGTTTTTTACTTTTTTTTTTGCAGTAATGAAGAATGAAAAAGTTCTGTTAAAATTGAATTGGACGTGAACTGGATTCAGCATTTCATCATCAACTCTGCACCAGTGTGAATTGACGTTCTTTAATGTTCTGACAAGGTACATGCAACATCTCTTCCTCTACCCCTACACCACCCTCTGCCTCTTGCCTCTCTCTCCACCTCCCTGCTAAGCGTATTAACCCATCTAATGTAATCCACATTCCTTGTCTCACTTTACTCTTCCCTTCTCACGTGCCCTCTGGAATGTCTGCTCTACGACTAACATGGTCTATTTGTACATGACCTCTTCTGCTCTCATCATCCACCACTTCTCATTCCCCTCACCCCTGTCCTACTCGATACCTCAGCTTAATTGAACTCTCTCCTCTGACATCTACCCTTATCTCTAACCTCTCCTCACTTTCTGCTTAAACTAACTATCTTGTTAACTCTTACAATGCTATCATCTCCTCCTCCCTCCTCCTCCATCATCTATATGCCCCTTCTAGGCTCTGACACACTCATCCCTCTAAGGCCGTGATTATCATGGGCACACGCTTGGTCGTCCACAGTGCGTGCGAGCGATGCAGGGCCTCCCCGTCGCCTCGGACCTCAGTGCAGGGATTGCTGGAGCGACAGGCATGCGCTAACTTTGCCTTCTGTTGCGTGCTTACTATAGACGCAGCCTAACCCATGCATTGGTTAAATTCACAAGCACGCTCTCATCACACTTCATCACATCACACTGCTGCTCTTAACACCTATGGAGGAAATCTCACAGTCTGATTTTCTACACTAAACCTTTGTCCTGTTCTGTAAAACTCTGCTCCTTTTTTTAAGGTCAAACACTACTTTTTCCTCACTCATCAACACTCCAATTTCATTCACACTGTCTTCTATGTATTTGAGTCCCACCACTGACTTTCTCCTCCCACTTAACATCCATCCTTTATTTCTCCTCAAGCCTTTGCTCACTTGAGGCAAGGTGGATGCCATCCACAAGTAGATTCGTTCTCTCCCTTCCCCCTCTCTCTTTTTCTATCTAGATCTCATTGCACTCTTGACTCCTTTTCTCCTGTCACAAAGCTGGAACCTGATCTTCTCTTCTCCCTCTACCACATGCCCTCTCAATCCTATATTCTCACTCTCACCCACATCTTCAATTCCTCCATATCCTTTGGCTCTTTCAACTCTTCCTTTTAAGCATGCAGTGGTCACCCCTATTCTCAAAAATAACCTTGACCTTGTGTGAATTTCTAACTATCGCCCTGTATCCGTCCTACCATTTGCCTCCTAATTGCTAGAACGTCTTGTGATCTCCCGTTTGATCAACATTCTTAAATCACATGCTCCTCTGGGCCCTTCACAATCTGCCTTTCCCAATGTAACCAATTATGTACATAAAGAAAATTCCCAAGGTCCATTTTACTTACTAATCCTGCTTGATCTCTCTTCTGCTTTTGATACTGTCAATCACTCTTCTCATTCATATTCTAAACTCTTTCTTCGTATCCGCAGCAAACTTATATCCTGGTTTTCATCATACTTCTCCATCACACATTCTCCATCTCTGTTGCTAACGTGTCTTTGTCTCCTGTTGTTTTGTCTGTTGGTATACCTCAGGACTCTGTTCTGGGACCTCTCTCACTACATACTATCACTAGTTGACCTTATCAACTATTTTGGCCCTTGATATCATCTCTATGCAGATGATACACACACCTATCCACCCTACCGTCACTCCTGCAATTTAGTTCCTAGTTTCGGGTCGCCTCCTGGCTATATCCTCCATGGATGACACTCTTCTGCCTTAAACCTAATGTCTAAAACTGAGCTCCTCATATTTCCCCCTAAATCTGGCCTAATATCACCTTTCTCCATCGCAGTAAACAGTACTACCATCATCCTGTCATGAAAGCACATTGCCTAGGAGTAACATTTGACTCTTCCCTTTCCATCTTCATTCACGACACTGGCTAAAGTTTGTCGATTCTTTCTCTGTAATATTTCCAAGATTTGCCCTTTTCTCTGTCAATCTACTGCTAAAACGCCAATGCATGCCCTTATCGTATGGGTTAACATACTGCTAACAGGGCTCCCTGCTTCACAACTTTCTCATTTGCAATCTATCCAAAACTCTGCTGCTTGAATAATTTCCCTTTCTCCCACAACAGTATCTGCTCATCTCCTCCTCCTTAAATCCCTCTCCTTGCTTCCCATCAAGTTTCAGATCACCTACAAAGTTCTCCTCCTTACCTTTTTGTTAAGGTTCTCTATTAGTGGTGTACCGAGTACCCGGCGTTACCCGACACATTTCCAGCTACCCGGACATTTACTCGAAACCGGCCACTGAGAAGTGGACTTGGCCGGGTAATACCCGGCGTCGGGTAATGTCAGGGCAGCTGGAAATAATCTTTTATACTTACCTTTCCTAAGACATCTAGGATCAGCAGCAGCAGTCCTCTGATGTTGGCAGCATCAGAGGTGTCTTCACCTGGCGGGGGGAGCTGCAGGAATCACTTCCACAGCACCGAAGCAGGTAAGCTGTGTCTGTGAGCCTGCAGCTCCCCCGCCGGCTGAAGACACCACAGATGCTGCCACCGTCACAGGACTGCTGCTGATCCTAGATGTCACCGCCACCCGGAAGGTAAGTGCCAAACCGTGTACCCGACCGGGTAGAACCTTTCATTTTGGCCGGGTACCCGTTACCCATTTTTTTATAGTTGAGGACCCAGTCCAACACTATTCTCTATTCATCTGCTCCTTCCTACATATCATCTTTGGTCTCGTTATGCCCTTCCTCGTCTCCTAAGCTCTACTAATAACTGTCTCCATTATACTTCTTACACCTCTACTGCGCACTCGCTCTCTTGCCTGAAACCCTTTCCCATCAATTTACCTGTGAAACTCACACACACTCAGTATATGCCAACATACCCTCTTCCACCCACATTTAAGATCAACCTTAAAATTCACAACTTAAATGAAGCATTTCAATAGCTTTTACTCGTTGCTACTGTCACTCATTCAGTCACTAACTATTGTTCCCAAGAAGTGCTTTATACTACAAGTACCCACCATTAAGGACAAGCATTGTCATCTACTGCACTTGTTCCCCCACCTGTTGTCTCTCTGTAAGTCTCCTTACATTTCTCTTAGATTGTAAACTACCCAGGACAGGGATTTACTTTCCTATTGTCTGTTTTTGTTTGTTGAACTTATTGTATAATAATTTCCTGTACTTTTTGGTCTCTCTTGTAAAGCGCTGAGTACACAATGGGTGGTATATAAATAGAGATATATGCAGAGTCTAGAGACAAGGCACACGTGTATAGGTAGCTACAGTTTATCCGGGACCGTATGCATCCTTGAAGTGCCTGTCCCAGTTATTTTCTATTGATTGCAATGTAGGAGTGTCTGTCCTGTCTTATTTTTTTTATTATTATTATTATTATTATTATTATTATTATATATACAAAGATATATACAAAGATTGTTTCCTGTCGTTAGCATGACATTGTGTGACACAGTGTGATACAATGTGATGTCATTGATTCAGTAGATTGTGTGCAGACCGGGACTGCAGTACAGTTTCACTGACATGAATAACTTGTGTGGTAGAAGCTCTAGAAGGAGCACAGCTGTGGGAGGGAGGTGGATTTGCTTTGTATCACATGGTTTGGAGCAAGGTTCATTGTATGTATCGTCAATAATAATTATAATAATAATAATGCAATGCTTAACTTTTTTATTTCAAGAGGAAAGACTGCAGAACAGAAGTGAATATTGAAGCCATGTGTTCATTTTCTTGCAAAATAGAAAATTGAAGGACAGTTGAAGAGGAGGAAAATGACTACACAGAGACAGATAAGCAATGTGTATATTTCTCATTTAGTATTTGTCGTTTTATTGACTCCAAAAAATCCGGCTGCTAAGGGTTTCGCATTGGACATATTCACCTCTACTCCACCCCTTCCTGTGATCTGTACCATGCAGATTTTTGTTGATTCAATACATCATGAATAGAGTGTGGCTACAGTATGAAGTACTGACCCAAGGACCACATCTACTACCATTCATAACAAGAACATGTGCAGTAGCGCACTGCTGCAGTTCTATGTTATTGCTATGAAAGGTTGAGGTGGTGCAATCATATGAATCTTGAGTGGGAGGGATCCTGTTTGCATCATTTAATTTGATCTAGGCCAGTAGAGTATATAACTCTCAGTACAGGTTACATATGGCATCAGTATTAGTGATTTAAAGAACAGAAAAACAGGAGTGGAGAACAAAACCAAGTAATGTTGAAGTTACTACTTTTTACTATTTACTTGGTCAGTCTGTACTGTCTACTCCCCACACAGCTGCTAAGGGTTTCCATTTGAGATACATTCACCTTCTACTCTGCACTACTGTGCTACCCTCTATTCAGAGATGAGTTCAAGTCATGTTTACCACTCTAAATCGCTCTGCAGTCATTGATTCAGCACATCATGGGTAGAGCATGGCTATAGATACAGCAAGCTTTATTTTACCCTAATATTGCATCAAAAAATAGAATATCACTCAGTTTCCTACAGATTTACTGATGCTGATAATGCAGAATCTCACCCTCCCATCATAATACACCAGAGGAAGAAATAATCCTTGCTATATATGTACATTGTGTGACATATTGCCTCCATGACCATTGATGGCAAATACATATTCTGTATAGAGCAGCTGTGTTATGATGTAGTTGTTATTGATCATCATTGAGATATAATCACAAGAATCTTATGCAAAGGGAAACTGTCATTAGCATAGTGGGATTTCAGCCCCCAAACTTCTGTAATATTAATGCAATGTCTTACTTTTATTGCAGTGAACACCGAAGAGACGGATCTACTACAACACTGCACAGGACAAGAGTATACACTACAAGCAGCAAAATGATCATGCAGTTGACAATATGTTGTTCTGGTAATGTGCACAATTATTATGTATGGGCTCCACACCACAGTGCTGGACATATTTTGTTAACTTCAACACTACCCCTACCATGGAGATGTCTTCCTGTGATTGGTGTTACTGATTCAGTACATCATATGCACAGTGTGGCTATTATATGATGGATTGATTTAATGAACCCACCAAACACTGATGACATCTGTATCATCTTCTGTAAAGTGCATCTACAGCAGGATATTATCAGCATTTGGGGTGATATAATCAGAGGCATCTATGTGCTTTTGTGCTGGGTAAAGTCCTCCAGCTGAACCGCCCCCGCCCCCCACCCCCCTACACCTCCTGCCACACAGGCAAACTTACTTACACACACAGCACACTTACTTATGCACACTGACACTTGGCATACCTACACACACACACCCCACAGCCACTGGCATGCATGCAGAGTCCTGGGCATGCAGGATGGGCATGCAGAGTACAGAATATCTCCACCTTGCTCTGGCCCGTACTCTTGGCCTACCCCCAGCATCTGTCACCCACAACCTCTGTTCCCTCCCTGTAAATTGCTGCACTAACACACCTTGGTCAGCGCTGCAACCGATCACAGCACCGGATCATGTCACTGTGATAGGAAGCAGTGCTAATTGACCGGTCAATCAATGCCACGTGGCAACATACGCACCAAAAGAGATTTCCATGCCCCCTGACAGGCTACTCCCTGGGCAGTGACCCTGCTCATCTTCCACCTCTGATCACAATATTCTCTCTTGGAGAGTGTAGCAAATTGGAGTTGGGGGAATTTCACCTCTGCAGTGCATGTAGAGTCCTGTATGCAGAGTACAGAAAGTCTCCACCTTAGTCTGGCCCGTACTCTTGGCCTACCCACAGCATCTGTCACCCACAAATAATACATACACTAATACTCCCCACAATACACACTTTAATACCTCCTCAATAATAATCTCCCCAATAATATTATAGTCTTAAACACAATATACACAATACCCCCTAACACAAGATACCCAATCTAACACTCTCCTCTGCACCTCAACATAATATACACACTATAATACCCTACACACAATATAATACTCCCACACACACACACAATATACACACTATCCTCCTACCGCCATAAAACACAACCAATAATACACACACACTTTGTGGATGTTGGGACCAGCTCCTTGCATGCACCAGTGAAAGAGAGAGGCCTGCCATCCGTGCCTCCCTCCGTTTCCCATCTTCTCCCTGTCTCTCTCCCTCCCTTTCTTTGCATCTCCCTGCATCTTTGCGTATACCCAGTCAGTGACGGCTCCGGTCACGTGATGCCTTAATATGGGCTTATCCATATATCTGTTGCAGAGATGGAGAGAGACCTGGAGATTTTACATTTCCTTATAATTCATATTGGTACTTAGTACGGGCACTTATTGTTTTATCAGTACTGGGTACCTGACCGTACTGGCCTACGAGTGAGAAGGCAATATTGGCATCACACAGTTACTGTTGAATATGTCATTCAATCCATTTTGAAAATAGTAATGCAATGTGGTTTTGTTTTGTTTGCTTTTTGCAGTAAGTAAGAATGAAAAAGTTATATTAAAATTAAATTGGAGGGGAACTGGATTCAGCATTTCTTCATGAACTCTGCACTTGTGAGCATTGACCTTCTTGAGTGCCCTGACAGGTACACGCAACTTTAAGACTATAATCTTCATCAACTGCTGTGCAAGCTTTCGTGCTATACCTCCCCCTCCGGTTTTGATTTATACATTTGCTCTCTCAATTCATGTCCTCTAATATCTGGAGGCTCTCTCCTAGCATTTCTCTCTACCACAGCACGTCATCCCAATGTAACCTCTCTCTTGTTCTTTCTGTTTACTGTTTCCTCACTCCTCTGTAAAACTTTTCTAATGTCTCTAACTTCCACACCTGCTTTTATCCACATGTTCTATACACTTTCCTTCCCCTACCTTTGCATGTGTCTACACAAAGCACCATTTGTACAGACCTCTATTGCAGCTATTTCTGCACTGCTCAATGAAATGCACTCCTGCACATCCTATTCTCTTCCACCTTCCCTCATTCTCTACGCCCCCCTCTCAAAGCCCCCTCTCTCTATGTCTCCTCTCTCTACGCCTATCTGTCTCATTCTCTTGACGCCCTTCTCTCTCTACATATCCCTATCTCGGTCTCTCTCTACACCTATCTCTGTGTCTCCTTCTATGCTCGCTGATGTTGGGGGATATCTCTTATAATCTTGGACCGGCTCATATACACATCAGGCCTCCCTACTAGGAGTGTTAACCTATCTAATGTAATCCACATTCCTTTCCTTACTTTTCTCTTCCCTTCTCCTGTACCCTCTGGAATGTCCACTCTTACTAACAAGGCTCTAGTTGTACATAACCTCTTCTGCTCTCATCAGTCACAATCAGTCATTCCCCTCACCGCATCTTACCTGTCCCACTGATTTGCCTCTGCTTAATTAAACTCTCCTCTGACATCTACTCTAACCTCTCTTCTCTCTTCTCTCTCTTTCTTTCTGCTTAAACTAACAATCTTATTAACTCTTACAATGCTATCCTCCTATCTATATGCCCCCTATAGGCTCTGACACACTCATCCCTCTAACCCACACCTTTGGCTAAATTCCCAAACACACTCATCACACTTCCACTCGCTGTTCTTAATACCTACGTAGGAAATCTCACACTTTGTTTGATTTTTCTACAGTAAAAATGTCTCCTGTCCTGTATAAAGCTGCTCTCTAGGGCTAAATACACTACTTTTTTCCACACTCATCAACACTCAAATTTAATTTACGCTGTTTTTTTTCTCTGTATTTGACTCCCTCCACTGACCTTCTCCTCCCACTTGCCATCCTTCCTTCACTTCTCCTCAAGCATTTGACTACTTCAGAGGCAAGGTGGATGCCACCCAAAAGGAGATTCCTTCTGTCCCTTCCCCCTTCTCTCCTTCTACCCAAATCTCCTTCTGCACTTGACTCCTTTTCTTCTCTTACAGAGCTGGAAGCTAATCATCTTCTATTCTCCCTCTACCACATGCCCTCTAGATCGTATCCCCTCACACCTTACTGCATCTCTTAGTCCCCACTCTCACCCACATCTTCAATTTCTCCCTATTCTCTGGATTTTTGCCCTCTTACTTTAAGCCTGTAGCGGTCACCCTTTTGTCAGAAACAAACTACACCCTATGTGCCTTACTAACTACCGCTCTGTATCCCTCATGCTGTTTGCCTTCTAATTGCTAGTGTCAACATTCTTAAATCACATGCCCTCCTGGATCCTTTACAACCTGCCTTTCGTACAGCACGTTCTACAGACTGTGCTTAAAGCTAATTCCCAAGGTTTTTCCCTACTAATCCTACTTGATCTATCGGCTGCGTTTGATGCTCTCAATCACTCTCCTCCTTCATATTCTAAACTCTCTCTTGGTATCAGTAACAAAGTTCTATCCTGGTTTTCATCATAACTTTCCTGTCACACATTCTCCATCTCTGTTGCTAACATGTCTTCGTCTTCTATTGATCTGTCTGTGGGTATACATCAGGGCTCTGTTCTGAGATCTCTCTTTCTCTCTACATACTATCATTTGGTGACTTCATCAATGCTTTTGGCCTTAGATATAATCTCTATGCGGATGATACACACACAAATCTATCCACCCCTGTTCTCACTCCTGCAATCCAGTCCCTACTCTTGGGTTGTCTCCTGGCTATATGCTCATGGATGGCACTCCACTGCCTTAAACTTAATGTCTAACACTGGGCTCATATTATCCCCTTTCTCCATCACAGTAAACAGTACTACCATCTATCTTGTCATCAAACATGTTGCATAGGAGTAACATTTGGCTCTTCAATTCCATCTCCATTCACATGCACGGCTATGGGTAAAATGTGTTGCCTCTTTCTCTGTAATATTGCCAAGATCTTCCCTTTCCCCTCTCAACCTACTGCTAAAACTCCAATGTATACTGTTATCCTATAGGTTATTTTAACATACTACTAACAGGCCTCCATGCTTCACAACTTTCTCCTATGCAAAACTCTGCTGCTTGAATTATCTCACTTTCTCCCACAACAGTCTCTGCTCATCTCCTTAAATCCCTGTCCTGGCATCCCATCAAGTTTTTGTATCACCTACAAAGTTCTCCTCCTTACCTTTTTGTTAAGGCTCTCCATTAATCTGCTCCTTCTTGCATATCATCTTTGATCTCTCGTTATGCCCTTGCTTGTCTCTTGCACTATAACCATAACTGTCTCCTGTAAACTTCTTTCACCTCTACTGTTCTCTCACTTGCCTGAAACCATTTTCCATCACTGCACCGTACATGTGAAACGTCCTCACACTCAGTATATGCCAACATAACCTCTTCCACCCACATGTAAGACCAATCTTAAAATTCACGACTTAAATCAAGCATTTAAAAAACTTTGACTCGTGGCTACTGTCCCACACCCACAGTCACTGCTAACAACTATTGTTCCCAAGATGTGCTTTCTACTAATTGTACCCACCATTAAGGACAAGCATTGTCATCTACTGCACTTCTTCCCCCAACTGCTGCCTCTCTTTAAGTCTTCTAACATTTCTATTAGATTGTAAAGTTCCCAGGGCAAGGATTTACTTTCCTATAATCTGTTTTTATTTGTCGCACTTATTTTTTAATTATTTTTCCCCTCTCCCCTAATGATATACATATAGGTTTTCCTGTCATTTGCATGACAGAGTTATTATGGTTAACTATTGCATCATGTAGACTGCCTTTTCAGTGTGATGTAATTGATTCAGTACTTTGTGTGCAGACTGTGACTGCAGTACAGTGTCACGAACATTAATGACTTGTGTGGTAGAAGCTCTAGAAGGAACACAGCTATGGGAGGGAGGTGGATTTACTTTGGATCACATGGTTTGGCGCAAGGTTCATTGTATGTATGATCATAACCATGCAATGCTTAACTTTTATTTCAGGAGGGAAGAACAGTGAATATTGAAGCCATGTGTTTCTTTTCTGTCAGAAGAGAAATTTTGAAAGACAGTTGAAGAGGAGGAAAATGACTACACAGAGACAGATAAGCAATGTGTATATTTCTCATTTAGTATTTGTCGTTTTGTTGACTCCACACAATCCAGCTGCTAAGGGTTTCGCATTGGACATATTCCCCTCTACTCTACCCTTCCTGTGATCTGTACCATGCAGGTTTTTGTTGATTCAATACATCATGAGTAGAGTGTGGCTGCTGTATGAAGTATTGACCCAAGGACCACATCTACTACCATTCATAACAAGAACATGTGCAGTAGCGCACTGCTGTAGTTCTATGTGTTTTATTAAAGGTTGAAGTGGTGCAATCATATGAATCTGGAGTGGGATGAATCCTGTTTGCATCATATGGTTTCATCTAGGCTAGTAGAGTATATCTCTCAGTACAGGTTACACATGGCATCAGTAGTAGTGATTTAAAGAACAGAAAAAACAAGAGAAACTTCAATGTTGATAACAAAGCCAAGTAATGTTGAAGATACTCCTTTAACTATTTATTTGATCAGTCTGTACTGTCTACTCCCCACACAGCTACTAAGTCTTCCATTTGAGATACATTCACCTCCTACTCTGCACTGCTGTTCTGTCCTCTATTCAGAGATGAGTTCCAGTCATGTTTACCACTCTGAATCACTCTGCAGTCATTGATTCAGCACATCATGGGTAGAGCATGGCTACAGATACAGTAAGCTTTATTTTACCGGCTGATCATCCATAATATTGCATTAAAACATAGAATATTACTCAGTTTCCAAAAGATTCAGTGATGCTAATAATGCAGAATCTTACAACACATCCCATCATAATGCACCAGAGGAAGAAATAATCCTTGCTACACTACCGACACGTTTTATTGAAGCACGGCTAGCACCGCAAGCCGGGGGATGCCCCGGCGTGCTAGCCGCACTCCCTCAGCGTGCCGCGCATCACCGATGCACGGTCACGCGTCATCGGGTGCCTGCGCCCCCTGCACGCGCGTCCAGGGCTCCCCGAGGGAGCACTGGTGTCCCGCGATGTGGGGGACAGCGGCAGGGGGTTCCGGGGGACCCGACGGACCCGGCAGCGGAAGGGAGAAAGCCCCGATCGGAGGGCGCTCCTCCGCTGCTTCGGCGTGCGCCCGGCACCCTCCGGCGCGCGCCAGGTTACTGCTGCGGCCAAGAACGGGCAAATGCTCGAATAAACTCGGCCGCAGCAGTATATCTGTACATTGTGTGACGTTTGGCCTCCATGACCATTGATAGCAAATACATATTTTGTATTGAGCGGCTGTGTTATGATGTAGTTGTTATTGATCATCATTGAGATATAATCACAAGAATCTTATGCAAAGGGAAAATGTCTGCAGCATAGTGGGATTTCAGCTCCCAAACTTCTGTAATATTAATGCAATGTCTTACTTTTATTGCAGTGAACACTGAAGAGACGGATCTACGACAACACTGCACAGGACAAGAGCAAACACTACAAGCAGCAAAATGATCTTGCAGTTGCAAGTATGTTCTGTAATGTGCACAATTATTATTTATGGGCTACACACCACAGTGCTGGACATATTCTGTTAACTTCTACCCCTACCATGGAGATGTCTTCCTGTGATTGATTCAGTACATCATATGCACAGTGTGGCTATGATATGATGGATGGATTTAATGAACCCACCACCCACTGACATCTGCATCATCTTCTGTAAAGTGCAGCAGGATATTATCAGCATTTGGGGTGGTATAATCTGGGGCATCTATGTGCTTTTGTGCCTGGATAAGTTCCTCCAGCTGAACCACCCCCCTATACCTGCCACACAGGCATACTTACAGAGCACACTTACTTATGCACACTGACACTTGGAATACACACACACACACACACACAGACACTGTCATGCATGCAGTGTCCTGTATGCAGAGTACAGAAAGTCTCCACCTTACTCTGGCCCGTACTCATGGCCTATCCCCAGCATCTGTCATCCACAACCTCTGTTCCCTCCCTGTAAAGTGCTGCACTAACACACCTGGGTCAGCGCTGCAGCTGATCACAGTGCCGGATCATGATGTCAATGGGATAGGCAGCAGAGCTGATTGACAAGTCAATCAATGCAGCTCCGCAATATATGCACCAAAAGAGATTTCTGTACCCCCTGTCAGGCTACTCCCTGGGCAGCGACCCTTCTCACCCCTCTCATTCCACCTCTGATCACAATAATCTCTCTTGGAGTGTGTAGCAAATTGGAGTTGGGGGAATCTCACCTCTGTAGTGCATGGTCACAATCTGGGCACTGTACCCAAATATTGGGCAATGTGGCACGTCTTACAGTAGAGAATAGAATAAGTAACTATATTCTTTACTTGTGTATTAAGGAACTTATTTGCAATAAAAATTCAGTCCACCTGGGACCAAGACTTTCTGGTTTTCTGAACAAAGTGGAATTTTTTTCCTATAATTTTATATTCTCTGAAATGTAACATCACAATAAAGTACTCCTATTTTTTTCCTTTGTGCTTTTTTATGGACTATTCCTTTATGTATTTCACTTAATGGGACTAATTACCTTACGATTAGATTTCACTTGTATTGTCTTGGGTTACTCTTTGGAATTTCTCTCTGTGTTCATTTATACTATCTTATTTAGAGCAGTCTTTGCCATTGGACCCCATTTCTTGCCAGAGAGATCTGTAACACAGAGTATTGAAGAGAGTACAGAACAGTGGTGAAGTAGATTTTTATGCTTCTAGGCAGCCTCCCTTCTCACCATGTATTCTGCCCCCGACGGTCTCTTGCACTGCTCCCTCCTACACCCACTCTCCTCACTCTTCCCTCCCCTCCCCGCTATCACTCAATGACCCCCTCTCATTCAATCCTGCTCCCTTACTCCCCCCTCACTCATTCTTCCTTCTGCACACACAATCCTCCCGAATATCACTCCCAAACAACACACACACTAATTCTCCCCACAATACACACTATAATACCTCCTTGTGACGATAGCTTCCACAGGCTTATTAATATTACACAAAAATAATTGGGTTTGAACTGAACGAGGCTTAAGATATAATAAATTGTATTTATTCCTTAGAATATAGGTGAACACAACAGATAATACAGTAACGAACAAGAAGTACACTTACTTAAGGGTTGGGGAATGAGAAGTATGATGTAGCATTTCTTTCAGCAGTGAGGAAATCATTCAGGTGATATCAGGTAACCATATCAGCAAACGAAGACAAAGGATATATGGGTGGACAGCAGTTTATAAACCATTCTCCTTCTATTCTTAACCTTAAGCACAGGGGATTGGTTTACAATTACCTCCAGCCACTCACTAACGTGGGAAAGCATTCTGACCCATGCCCCCCTGCTAGTTGGCACATGCGCAGTAGAACTCTGGGGGTCTCATTTCTGAAGCCCCACATTTACGTCAGGAATGCCAGACAGTCTACCATTTGGAGTTCTGGCAGGAAAACCTTTGTTGAAAGGTGTTAACTGGAACACTTAAGACCTGCCCTGGTTTGGGCTTCGGATAAACAGTGAGGGTGATAAAACTCTTTGAACAGCACTTAAATCCTAGACATAGCGGCGTCCCCAGGGCCATCTGCTACCTTATGGCCCAAAAGAATCTCTTCTGGGTCTTTGTCCATACCTTAAGATACACTATTAAGCATAAAACATAAACGTATTAAAATATCCGGTTCCGTTAGGTTTAGCAGGTCCAAACTTCCCAGTTCGCATTGCCAGAACTGGGACACCATATGGTCCAAAAAGCGACTTGCTACGACCTAAGAAACCGGAGTTACACCAATGCACATTAAATCATTTTAATACAAAAATCTCCATTGAAAAAGAAATCTCAGCTTTTCACTAAATCCCCATTGAAAACAACGGGCAGCTCCGCCATAGACTTTCAATGGTAAATCGCCGCCATTGAAGTCAATGGGGGTTTTCTGCCATTGAAGTTTATGGGAAAAGTCCCGAACTTCAAGGGGGTCCATACTCCGTCGGGTTGGTCCAAGCGGGTCAAGGATGGTTCTGCAGCGATGCCGGAGCAGTGGCTACAGATACCCCAAACCCTGATCCGCTGAACCCTCCGGAACCGGAGATATGGATTCCTAAAATTCAGCATTTCTCACTTAGTCATTTTTCTGAGCCGTTTCTGCCGCCGCCGGCAAAGCCTATGGCGCGACCCGCTCTATCTGGTTCGACCCTTATCGGGGGTCCAGGATTCGGGGACCCGGTGGTGGTCGAGTGGGGGGACGCTTAGGAACTAGGGGCAAAAAGAATTTTATCCCTAGGTGCCCTAAAACAGTTTATTTCCCCGCTAATTGACGTTGAACTTGACCCAGTGATTTTAGCTCTTTTGAAGGACATTGTATCCGCTTTGCGGTTTGCGGTCTGGACGGCAGCCAACTAGGTTACCTCGAGGCATCTCCATTGAAGTCAATGAGCCCATTGACTTTCAATGGGAAACGCCGCTCTCCCTCTCGGACGCCACCTGCTGGTCACTACAGGAAACAGGACGAAAACAGCACAAATTCCTATTGAAATGCATTGAGCCCTAATGGCGGCCAATGGGGACCTGCAAAATGGTGCCCGAAAAGGCGGGAAACTTACACAAAGAGCTATAATCATTATTAACCCTTGTGCTCCCGGATGGATTCTAGTGTGTGTGATGCAAACACTGAGTAACCAGACATTACAATGGAACAGGGGAAAATACATTTACATGTCATAACAAGGGTTACATCACATTTCTGGACCTCAGCCCAGTTAACCCCTTGTCTCCCTGGTGCGGTCAGGGGTGGCCAAATGGGGTGCAACCCCTTTAATACCGGGCCACCCCCTCTCTCCCTCTACACCTCCCCTTCTTAATGCGTGTCCTGTGGCCCACTGGCCCTGACGGGGAGTGGGGCACTGCTGGCACCATTAATGAATTCAGTCTCAGAGGGATAGTCCTGGCGTGAAAGTCCATCAGCATTGCTGTTTTCACTACCCTTTTTGTGCTGAATGGTGAATTCAAATTCTTGCAAAGCCAAGCTCCATCTCAGCAGTTTGGCATTTTCCCCTGATACCCTCTGTAGCCAGCTCAGGGGATTGTGGTCGGTAATGACCGTGAAAGCCCTCCCATAGACATAGGGCTGGAGCTTTTTGAGTGCCCACACAATGGCCAAGCACTCCTTTTCAATGGTGGCATATGCCACCTCCCTGGGGAGCAGTTTGCGACTGAGATACACCACAGGGTGCTCTTTGCCGTCGTCCCCCACCTGGCTCAACACAGCCCCCACACCAAAGTCTGAGGCATCAGTCTGAATAAGAAAATGCTTGGTATAATCTGGGGCAGCCAGGATGGGGGCCTCAGCAAGCGCAGCTTTCAGTGCCTGGAAAGCAGTTTCACAGCAGGAGACCAGGTAATAAGCACAGGCAGTTGCTTCTTAGTCAGATCAGTCAGGGGTTTGGCCACGGCGCTGTACTGTGGGACAAATTTCCTGTAGTACCCTGCGGTGCCCAAAAAGGCCATGACCTGTTTCTTGGTTTTTGGAACAGGCCACTGAACTATGGCTTCTACCTTGGCTGGCTCTGGCTTGAAATGCCCTCCACCCACCCTGTGCCCTAAGTACAGGACTTCTGCCATACCTACCATACACTTAGTGGGTTTTAAGGTAAGCCCAGCCTCCCTGATTCTATCCAGCACCGCAGCTACATGTCCTATGTGGGATTCCCAGGAATTACTAAAGACAGCAATGTCATCTAAGTAAGCCCTGGCATAGCTCTGCATCCCTTCCAGTAACCTATTGACCAGGCGTTGGAAGGTAGCCGGGGCATTCTTCATCCCAAATGGCATCACCAAAAACTCATAGAGGCCACTTGGAGTGAAGAATGCTGACTTCTCCCTAGCCTCCAGGGTCAGGGGAATCTGCCAGTAGCCTTTGCTCAGATCCATGGTGGTCAGATACTTTGCCCCCGCGAGTTCATCTAGTAACTCATCCATGCGGGGCATGGGGTAAGCATCTGACACCGTCCCAGCATTGAGCAACCGGTAGTCCACACAAAACCGGGTGGTTTTGTCCTTCTTAGGCACTAGGACTACTGGACTTGCCCAAGGGCTCTGGGACGGAGTAATTACCCCTAGGGTCAGCATCTCCTCAATCTCTCTCTCTCCATACTTGTCTTGACCTCTGCTGACACTCTATAAGCGTGCTTATGCAGAGGCTGCAGGTCCCCTGTGTGTACTGGGTGTTTGGTGAGATGTGTGGTCCCTGGCATGTCAGTGAAGAGGGCGCTATACTGAGCTAGCATGTCCCTGGCTTCTCCCTTCTGCCTAGCACTCAACTGTGCCCCGATCTCTACCTGCTCAACAGTGTTTCCTTGCTTTGCCTCCCCTAGGAGATCAGGCAGAGCATTGCTCGCCGGATCCTCCAGCAGTGGGCTACAAATGGCCATTACTGCTCCCATACTCGGTGCTCTGTATTCCTTTAACATATTAATGTGATATGTCTTGTGCCTCTCAGGCGCTACCTGTACAACATAGTTGCACTCATTCACCTTTCGGATAACCGGGTACGGTCCCGACCAGGCAGCCATCAGCTTGTTCTCCCGAGTGGGTTTGAGAACAAGCACCTGCTGTCCTGGGATGAATTCTCTGCTACGGCCTGCTGGTCATACCATTGCTTCTGCTTGGTCTGAGCAGCCCTGAGGTGGTCCTGGGCCACCCCCATAAGCATCTCTAACCGGTCTCTGAGATCTACTACATACTGGATCACTGAAGCATCAGTAGCAGTAGTCTTCCCCTCCCATCCCTCACGGAAGAGGTCCAGAGGTCCACGTACCCTGCGGCCATATAGTAGCTCGAAGGGGGAGAAGCCTGTAGATTCTTGCGGTACCTCTCGGTATGCAAACAGCAAGTGCTGCAGGTGAATCTCCCAGTCTTTCCCCTCCGCCTCTATAAAGGTCCGAAGCATCTGCTTCAGGGTACCATTAAACCTCTCACATAATCCGTTTGTTTGGGGATGGTAAGGGGTAGTGCGCTGGTGCTGTACACCGCAGGCATCCCAGAGACAATGTAACAGTTCACTCATGAACTGCGACCCCTGATCAGTTAGGATCTCACTAGGGAAACCTACCCTAGCAAAAATGTTCAGCAAAGCTGCTGCCACTGTCTTGGCACTTATGGTGCCCAGCGCTACCGCCTCAGGGTACCGGGTGGCAAAATCCACCACCGTGAGGATGTAGCACTTCCCTGACCTGCTAGGAATCATGAGGGGTCCTATCAGGTCCATCGCTACCTTCTGGAAGGGTTCCCCTATTATCGGTAGGGGTCTCAGGGGTGCCTTCACACGGTCGCCCGCCTTACCTACTCGCTGGCAGGCATCACAGGAGCGGCAGAAATCAGCCGCATCCCTGGATGCCCCCGGCCAGAAATAACGCTGCAATAACCGGGCTCGCGTTCTGGTGACCCCCTGATGTCCCGCTAACGGAATAGAGTGAGCTACCCATAACAATTGCTGTCGGTACCCCTGGGGTACTACTAGCTGTCGCTTACCGGTCAATCCCTTCTCTATTCTTGGATTCCCTTCTTCTCTGTATAGGAGTCCCTTATGCCATAGGCAGCGCTCAGTGCCCTCCCCTGCCTGAGATTCGGACGCCCGAAGTCTCACGCCGGCCAGGGTAGGGTCTGCCTTCACTGCCTCCCTAAACTGGGCTCCTAAATCTGCCCCCCCCCCAGTCATGTCATTGTCAGGGGAAGGGGACACGGTAAGGGGGAACAGTAAGTCAGCCTGTGGTTGCAACTGATCCTGGCTTACCTCCCTGGGCTCCTCTGTGCCCTCCGCTAACGTTGGTCCCAAAGGCTGGGGGACTGGGGTGGCCACCGCCGACATTGCCGCGGTCTGGCTCCGGGTAACCGCCGCCACTGCAGCGGGCTGGGGCACACGGTCGTAGGTGCAGGTCATCGGTCCCAGGTCATTGCCCAAAAGAATTTCAGCATCCAAACCTGGTAAAAACCCCACCTCCCGCACACTCTTGCCCACCCCCCAATCCAAAAAAATGCGGGCCACCTGCAGGAAACGTGGCTCTCCGTCAGCCACAGTGATCTGTATCCCAGGGCCTGGGATCAATTCCTCTGGCCGGACCATATCAGGTCGGACCAGGGTCACTGCAGCTCCTGAATCAAGTAAGCCAACTGCTTGCCGGTCACCGACTGTGACCGGGGTGAGATGCTTGCTCCTGCCGTCCGTCTGCTGCAGGTCTGCGCTGTGATGTCCTCCGCTCCTGGCTGTAGGCACTGAAGAAACCGGGGTAGGGGTGACATGGGACGTCTCGCTGGGAGTTGTTTCCATGACCGGTCCTGGTTCTTTGGTGGAAGCCACCCGCACGCGGGCTACCGGCTTTGCAGCTGGGGTGCGTTGCCCTCGATAGGGTCCGTTGGAACGCAGGGGTTCCGGGCAATCTGGTCTGATGTGACCAGTGCTGTTGCAATTGTAGCACCGGCGCTCATGCCGGAGCTCTCCCGCCTTCTGTGACCCGCTGCCCGCAGGCGGCTTTTGGGTCCACTGGGGGGTACTCACAGCTTTCTTGGCCGGCGCCGGTGGGGTTACCGCTTTGGCTGGTACCTTGGCGGTCATCTGGGACCGGCTGACCACATAGTCATCTGCCATCCTCGCCGCCTCGGTGTAGGTCTTGGGCTTTTTATCATACACAAAAGCCCTCACCGCCGGCGGGCACTGCTGCATGAGCTGCTCCTGAAAGATGAGGTCCAGCAGGCGTTGGTAAGTCTTGGCCTCAGAGCCCTCCACCCAGTGTAACCCATACAAAGCCATGCGGGTCACATAAGTGACATAGGTCTCCTGAGGGTGCCTCTCCTCCAGCCGGAACTTACCCCGGTAAGCTTCAGGGGTAAAACCATGCTGAAACAGCAAAAGTTCTTTCAGGTGGTCATAGTCATCAGCAAACTCCTCTGTAAGCGCCATCAAAGTCTGTTTAGCCAAGCTGGAGAGTAGCGGGTCCAGGCGTGCAACCCTATGCTGGGGAAGCACCCCGTACCGCCGGCACTGCGTTTCAAAGTTCCTTAGAAACATGTCAATCCGATCAGTGCCCTCCACATACTTGGTGAGACTGTGCTTGTCCAGTTGGAGTCCATCTCTGGGGGGTCGGACCGGGGGGCAATAAGCGGGTCTGTTCATTGCCATAGAGATAAACGTTAGGGTTAGGGTTAGGGTTATAGGGGAATACGAAAATTTAGGTATGTGACTCATTTGGGTACTAACCAATCAGAGAAGAGTTAGGGTTGAAAGTTAGGGTTGAAAGTTAGGGTTGAAAGTTAGGGTTGAAAGTTAGGGTTGACACTTAGGATTATTTTTCTATTTTTGTTTGGCCCAGGGTTATAGGGGAATACGAAAATTTAGGTATGTGACTCATTTGGGTACTAACCAATCAGAGAAGAGTTAGGGTTGAAAGTTAGGGTTGAAAGTTAGGGTTGAAAGTTAGGGTTGACACTTAGGATTATTTTTCTATTTTTGTTTGGCCCAGGGTTATAGGGGAATACGAAAATTTAGGTATGTGACTCATTTGGGTACTAACCAATCAGAGAAGAGTTAGGGTTGAAAGTTAGGGTTGAAAGTTAGGGTTGAAAGTTAGGGTTGACACTTAGGATTATTTTTCTATTTTTGTTTGGCCCAGGGTTATAGGGGAATACGAAAATTTAGGTATGTGACTCATTTGGGTACTAACCAATCAGAGAAGAGTTAGGGTTGAAAGTTAGGGTTGAAAGTTAGGGTTGAAAGTTAGGGTTGAAAGTTAGGGTTGAAAGTTAGGATTATTTTTCTATTTTTGTTTGGCCCAGGGTTATAGGGGAATACGAAAATTTAGGTATGTGACTCATTTGGGTACTAACCAATCAGAGAAGAGTTAGGGTTGAAAGTTAGGGTTGAAAGTTAGGGTTGAAAGTTAGGGTTGACACTTAGGATTATTTTTCTATTTTTGTTTGGCCCAGGGTTATAGGGGAATACGAAAATTTAGGTATGTGACTCATTTGGGTACTAACCAATCAGAGAAGAGTTAGGGTTGAAAGTTAGGGTTGAAAGTTAGGGTTGAAAGTTAGGGTTGAAAGTTAGGGTTGACACTTAGGATTATTTTTCTATTTTTGTTTGGCCCAGGGTTATAGGGGAATACGAAAATTTAGGTATGTGACTCATTTGGGTACTAACCAATCAGAGAAGAGTTAGGGTTGAAAGTTAGGGTTGAAAGTTAGGGTTGAAAGTTAGGGTTGAAAGTTAGGATTATTTTTCTATTTTTGTTTGGCCCAGGGTTATAGGGGAATACGAAAATTTAGGTATGTGACTCATTTGGGTACTAACCAATCAGAGAAGAGTTAGGGTTGAAAGTTAGGGTTGAAAGTTAGGGTTGAAAGTTAGGGTTGACACTTAGGATTATTTTTCTATTTTTGTTTGGCCCAGGGTTATAGGGGAATACGAAAATTTAGGTATGTGACTCATTTGGGTACTAACCAATCAGAGAAGAGTTAGGGTTGAAAGTTAGGGTTGAAAGTTAGGGTTGAAAGTTAGGGTTGAAAGTTAGGGTTGACACTTAGGATTATTTTTCTATTTTTGTTTGGCCCAGGGTTATAGGGGAATACAAAAATTTAGGTATGTGACTCATTTGGGTATTAACCAATCAGAGAAGAGTTAGGGTTGAAAGTTAGGGTTGAAAGTTAGGGTTGAAAGTTAGGGTTGAAAGTTAGGGTTGACACTTAGGATTATTTTTCTATTTTTGTTTGGCCCAGGGTTATAGGGGAATACGAAAATTTAGGTATGTGACTCATTTGGGTACTAACCAATCAGAGAAGAGTTAGGGTTGAAAGTTAGGGTTGAAAGTTAGGGTTGAAAGTTAGGGTTGAAAGTTAGGGTTGAAAGTTAGGGTTGAAAGTTAGGGTTGACACTTAGGATTATTTTTCTATTTTTGTTTGGCCCAGGGTTATAGGGGAATACGAAAATTTAGGTATGTGACTCATTTGGGTACTAACCAATCAGAGAAGAGTTAGGGTTGAAAGTTAGGGTTGAAAGTTAGGGTTGAAAGTTAGGGTTGAAAGTTAGGGTTGAAAGTTAGGGTTGAAAGTTAGGGTTGACATTTAGGATTATTTTTCTATTTTTGTTTGGCCCAGGGTTATAGGGGAATACGAAAATTTAGGTATGTGACTCATTTGGGTACTAACCAATCAGAGAAGAGTTAGGGTTGAAAGTTAGGGTTGAAAGTTAGGGTTGAAAGTTAGGGTTGAAAGTTAGGGTTGAAAGTTAGGGTTGACACTTAGGATTATTTTTCTATTTTTGTTTGGCCCAGGGTTATAGGGGAATACGAAAATTTAGGTATGTGACTCATTTGGGTACTAACCAATCAGAGAAGAGTTAGGGTTGAAAGTTAGGGTTGAAAGTTAGGGTTGACACTTAGGATTATTTTTCTATTTTTGTTTGGCCCAGGGTTATAGGGGAATACGAAAATTTAGGTATGTGACTCATTTGGGTACTAACCAATCAGAGAAGAGTTAGGGTTGAAAGTAAGGGTTGAAAGTTAGGGTTGAAAGTTAGGATTATTTTTCTATTTTTGTTTGGCCCAGGGTTATAGGGGAATACGAAAATTTAGGTATGTGACTCATTTGGGTACTAACCAATCAGAGAAGAGTTAGGGTTGAAAGTTAGGGTTGAAAGTTAGGGTTGAAAGTTAGGGTTGACACTTAGGATTATTTTTCTATTTTTGTTTGGCCCAGGGTTATAGGGGAATACGAAAATTTAGGTATGTGACTCATTTGGGTACTAACCAATCAGAGAAGAGTTAGGGTTGAAAGTTAGGGTTGAAAGTTAGGGTTGAAAGTTAGGGTTGAAAGTTAGGGTTGAAAGTTAGGGTTGACACTTAGGATTATTTTTCTATTTTTGTTTGGCCCAGGGTTATAGGGGAATACGAAAATTTAGGTATGTGACTCATTTGGGTACTAACCAATCAGAGAAGAGTTAGGGTTGAAAGTTAGGGTTGAAAGTTAGGGTTGAAAGTTAGGGTTGAAAGTTAGGGTTGAAAGTTAGGGTTGAAAGTTAGGGTTGACACTTAGGATTATTTTTCTATTTTTGTTTGGCCCAGGGTTATAGGGGAATACGAAAATTTAGGTATGTGACTCATTTGGGTACTAACCAATCAGAGAAGAGTTAGGGTTGAAAGTTAGGGTTGAAAGTTAGGGTTGAAAGTTAGGATTATTTTTCTATTTTTGTTTGGCCCAGGGTTATAGGGGAATACGAAAATTTAGGTATGTGACTCATTTGGGTACTAACCAATCAGAGAAGAGTTAGGGTTGAAAGTTAGGGTTGAAAGTTAGGATTATTTTTCGATTTTTGTTTGGCCCAGGGTTATAGGGGAATACGAAAATTTAGGTATGTGACTCATTTGGGTACTAACCAATCAGAGAAGAGTTAGGGTTGAAAGTTAGGGTTGAAAGTTAGGGTTGAAAGTTAGGGTTGAAAGTTAGGGTTGAAAGTTAGGGTTGAAAGTTAGGGTTGACACTTAGGATTATTTTTCTATTTTTGTTTGGCCCAGGGTTATAGGGGAATACGAAAATTTAGGTATGTGACTCATTTGGGTACTAACCAATCAGAGAAGAGTTAGGGTTGAAAGTTAGGGTTGAAAGTTAGGGTTGAAAGTTAGGGTTGAAAGTTAGGGTTGACACTTAGGATTATTTTTCTATTTTTGTTTGGCCCAGGGTTATAGGGGAATACGAAAATTTAGGTATGTGACTCATTTGGGTACTAACCAATCAGAGAAGAGTTAGGGTTGAAAGTTAGGGTTGAAAGTTAGGGTTGAAAGTTAGGGTTGATACTTAGGATTATTTTTCTATTTTTGTTTGGCCCAGGGTTATAGGGAAATACGAAAATTTAGGTATGTGACTCATTTGGGTTCTAACCAATCAGAGAAGAGTTAGGGTTGAAAGTTAGGGTTGAAAGTTAGGGTTGAAAGTTAGGGTTGAAAGTTAGGATTATTTTTCTATTTTTGTTTGGCCCAGGGTTATAGGGGAATACGAAAATTTAGGTATGTGACTCATTTGGGTACTAACCAATCAGAGAAGAGTTAGGGTTGAAAGTTAGGGTTGAAAGTTAGGGTTGAAAGTTAGGGTTGAAAGTTAGGGTTATTTTTCTATTTTTGTTTGGCCCAGGGTTATAGGGGAATACGAAAATGTAGGTATGTGACTCATTTGGGTACTAACCAATCAGAGAAGAGTTAGGGTTGAAAGTTAGGGTTGAAAGTTAGGGTTGAAAGTTAGGGTTGAAAGTTAGGGTTGAAAGTTAGGATTATTTTTCTATTTTTGTTTGGCCCAGGGTTATAGGGGAATACGAAAATTTAGGTATGTGACTCATTTGGGTACTAACCAATCAGAGAAGAGTTAGGGTTGAAAGTTAGGGTTGAAAGTTAGGGTTGAAAGTTAGGGTTGAAAGTTAGGGTTGAAAGTTAGGGTTGAAAGTTAGGATTATTTTTCTATTTTTGTTTGGCCCAGGGTTATAGGGGAATACGAAAATTTAGGTATGTGACTCATTTGGGTACTAACCAATCAGAGAAGAGTTAGGGTTGAAAGTTAGGGTTGAAAGTTAGGGTTGAAAGTTAGGGTTGACACTTAGGATTATTTTTCTATTTTTGTTTGGCCCAGGGTTATAGGGGAATACGAAAATTTAGGTATGTGACTCATTTGGGTACTAACCAATCAGAGAAGAGTTAGGGTTGAAAGTTAGGGTTGAAAGTTAGGGTTGAAAGTTAGGGTTGAAAGTTAGGGTTGACTCTTAGGATTATTTTTCTATTTTTGTTTGGCCCAGGGTTATAGGGGAATACGAAAATTTAGGTATGTGACTCATTTGGGTACTAACCAATCAGAGAAGAGTTAGGGTTGAAAGTTAGGGTTGAAAGTTAGGGTTGAAAGTTAGGGTTGACACTTAGGATTATTTTTCTATTTTTGTTTGGCCAAGGGTTATAGGGGAATACGAAAATTTAGGTATGTGACTCATTTGGGTACTAACCAATCAGAGAAGAGTTAGGGTTGAAAGTTAGGGTTGAAAGTTAGGGTTGAAAGTTAGGGTTGACACTTAGGATTATTTTTCTATTTTTGTTTGGCCCAGGGTTATAGGGGAATACGAAAATTTAGGTATGTGACTCATTTGGGTACTAACCAATCAGAGAAGAGTTAGGGTTGAAAGTTAGGGTTGAAAGTTAGGGTTGAAAGTTAGGGTTGACTCTTAGGATTATTTTTCTATTTTTGTTTGGCCCAGGGTTATAGGGGAATACGAAAATTTAGGTATGTGACTCATTTGGGTACTAACCAATCAGAGAAGAGTTAGGGTTGAAAGTTAGGGTTGAAAGTTAGGGTTGAAAGTTAGGGTTGAAAGTTAGGGTTGACACTTAGGATTATTTTTCTATTTTTGTTTGGCCCAGGGTTATAGGGGAATACGAAAATTTAGGTATGTGACTCATTTGGGTACTAACCAATCAGAGAAGAGTTAGGGTTGAAAGTTAGGGTTGAAAGTTAGGGTTGAAAGTTAGGGTTGACACTTAGGATTATTTTTCTATTTTTGTTTGGCCAAGGGTTATAGGGGAATACGAAAATTTAGGTATGTGACTCATTTGGGTACTAACCAATCAGAGAAGAGTTAGGGTTGAAAGTTAGGGTTAGGGTTAGGGTTAGGGTTAGGGTTAGGGTTAGGGTTAGGGTTAGGGTTAGGGTTAGGGTTATAGGGGAATACGAAAATTTAGGTATGTGACTCATTTGGGTACTAACCAATCAGAGAAGAGTTAGGGTTGAAAGTTAGGGTTGAAAGTTAGGGTTGAAAGTTAGGGTTGACACTTAGGATTATTTTTCTATTTTTGTTTGGCCCAGGGTTATAGGGGAATACGAAAATTTAGGTATGTGACTCATTTGGGTACTAACCAATCAGAGAAGAGTTAGGGTTGAAAGTTAGGGTTGAAAGTTAGGGTTGAAAGTTAGGGTTGAAAGTTAGGATTATTTTTCTATTTTTGTTTGGCCCAGGGTTATAGGGGAATACGAAAATTTAGGTATGTGACTCATTTGGGTACTAACCAATCAGAGAAGAGTTAGGGTTGAAAGTTAGGGTTGAAAGTTAGGGTTGAAAGTTAGGGTTGACACTTTGGATTATTTTTCTATTTTTGTTTGGCCCAGGGTTATAGGGGAATACGAAAATTTAGGTATGTGACTCATTTGGGTACTAACCAATCAGAGAAGAGTTAGGGTTGAAAGTTAGGGTTAGGGTTAGGGTTAGGGTTAGGGTTAGGGTTATAGGGGAATACGAAAATGTAGGTATGTGACTCATTTGGGTACTAACCAATCAGAGAAGAGTTAGGGTTGAAAGTTAGGGTTGAAAGTTAGGGTTGACACTTAGGATTATTTTTCTATTTTTGTTTGGCCCAGGGTTATAGGGGAATACGAAAATTTAGGTATGTGACTCATTTGGGTACTAACCAATCAGAGAAGAGTTAGGGTTGAAAGTTAGGGTTGAAAGTTAGGGTTGAAAGTTAGGGTTGAAAGTTAGGGTTGACACTTAGGATTATTTTTCTATTTTTGTTTGGCCCAGGGTTATAGGGGAATACGAAAATTTAGGTTAGGGTTAGGGTTAGGGTTAGGGTTAGGGTTAGGGTTAGGGTTAGGGTTATAGGGGAATACGAAAATTTAGGTATGTGACTCATTTGGGTACTAACCAATCAGAGAAGAGTTAGGGTTGAAAGTTAGGGTTGAAAGTTAGGGTTGAAAGTTAGGGTTGAAAGTTAGGGTTGACACTTAGGATTATTTTTCTATTTTTGTTTGGCCCAGGGTTATAGGGGAATACGAAAATTTAGGTATGTGACTCATTTGGGTACTAACCAATCAGAGAAGAGTTAGGGTTGAAAGTTAGGGTTGAAAGTTAGGGTTGAAAGTTAGGGTTGACACTTAGGATTATTTTTCTATTTTTGTTTGGCCCAGGGTTATAGGGGAATACGAAAATTTAGGTATGTGACTCATTTGGGTACTAACCAATCAGAGAAGAGTTAGGGTTGAAAGTTAGGGTTGAAAGTTAGGGTTGAAAGTTAGGGTTGACACTTAGGATTATTTTTCTATTTTTGTTTGGCCCAGGGTTATAGGGGAATACGAAAATTTAGGTATGTGACTCATTTGGGTACTAACCAATCAGAGAAGAGTTAGGGTTGAAAGTTAGGGTTGAAAGTTAGGGTTGAAAGTTAGGGTTGAAAGTTCGGGTTGAAAGTTAGGGTTGACACTTAGGATTATTTTTCTATTTTTGTTTGGCCCAGGGTTATAGGGGAATACGAAAATTTAGGTATGTGACTCATTTGGGTACTAACCAATCAGAGAAGAGTTAGGGTTGAAAGTTAGGGTTGAAAGTTAGGGTTGAAAGTTAGGGTTGACATTTAGGATTATTTTTCTATTTTTGTTTGGCCCAGGGTTATAGGGGAATACGAAAATTTAGGTATGTGACTCATTTGGGTACTAACCAATCAGAGAAGAGTTAGGGTTGAAAGTTAGGGTTGAAAGTTAGGGTTGAAAGTTAGGGTTGAAAGTTAGGGTTGAAAGTTAGGGTTGAAAGTTAGGGTTGACACTTAGGATTATTTTTCTATTTTTGTTTGGCCCAGGGTTATAGGGGAATACGAAAATTTAGGTATGTGACTCATTTGGGTACTAACCAATCAGAGAAGAGTTAGGGTTGAAAGTTAGGGTTGAAAGTTAGGGTTGAAAGTTAGGGTTGAAAGTTAGGGTTGAAAGTTAGGGTTGACACTTAGGATTATTTTTCTATTTTTGTTTGGCCCAGGGTTATAGGGGAATACGAAAATTTAGGTATGTGACTCATTTGGGTACTAACCAATCAGAGAAGAGTTAGGGTTGAAAGTTAGGGTTAGGGTTAGGGTTAGGGTTAGGGTTAGGGTTAGGGTTATAGGGGAATACGAAAATTTAGGTATGTGACTCATTTGGGTACTAACCAATCAGAGAAGAGTTAGGGTTGAAAGTTAGGGTTGAAAGTTAGGGTTGAAAGTTAGGGTTGAAAGTTAGGGTTGAAAGTTAGGGTTGAAAGTTAGGGTTGACACTTAGGATTATTTGTCTATTTTTGTTTGGCCCAGGGTTATAGGGGAATACGAAAATTTAGGTATGTGACTCATTTGGGTACTAACCAATCAGAGAAGAGTTAGGGTTGAAAGTTAGGGTTGAAAGTTAGGGTTGAAAGTTAGGGTTGACACTTAGGATTATTTTTCTATTTTTGTTTGGCCCAGGGTTATAGGGGAATACGAAAATTTAGGTATGTGACTCATTTGGGTACTAACCAATCAGAGAAGAGTTAGGGTTGAAAGTTAGGGTTGAAAGTTAGGGTTGAAAGTTAGGGTTGAAAGTTAGGGTTGACACTTAGGATTATTTTTCTATTTTTGTTTGGCCCAGGGTTATAGGGGAATACGAAAATTTAGGTATGTGACTCATTTGGGTACTAACCAATCAGAGAAGAGTTAGGGTTGAAAGTTAGGGTTGAAAGTTAGGGTTGAAAGTTAGGGTTGAAAGTTAGGGTTGAAAGTTAGGGTTGACACTTAGGATTATTTTTCTATTTTTGTTTGGCCCAGGGTTATAGGGGAATACGAAAATTTAGGTATGTGACTCATTTGGGTACTAACCAATCAGAGAAGAGTTAGGGTTGAAAGTTAGGGTTGAAAGTTAGGGTTGAAAGTTAGGGTTGACACTTTGGATTATTTTTCTATTTTTGTTTGGCCCAGGGTTATAGGGGAATACGAAAATGTAGGTATGTGACTCATTTGGGTACTAACCAATCAGAGAAGAGTTAGGGTTGAAAGTTAGGGTTGAAAGTTAGGGTTGACACTTAGGATTATTTTTCTATTTTTGTTTGGCCCAGGGTTATAGGGGAATACGAAAATTTAGGTATGTGACTCATTTGGGTACTAACCAATCAGAGAAGAGTTAGGGTTGAAAGTTAGGGTTGAAAGTTAGGGTTGAAAGTTAGGATTGAAAGTTAGGGTTGACACTTAGGATTATTTTTCTATTTTTGTTTGGCCCAGGGTTATAGGGGAATACGAAAATTTAGGTATGTGACTCATTTGGGTACTAACCAATCAGAGAAGAGTTAGGGTTGAAAGTTAGGGTTGAAAGTTAGGGTTGAAAGTTAGGGTTGAAAGTTCGGGTTGAAAGTTAGGGTTGACACTTAGGATTATTTTTCTATTTTTGTTTGGCCCAGGGTTATAGGGGAATACGAAAATTTAGGTATGTGACTCATTTGGGTACTAACCAATCAGAGAAGAGTTAGGGTTGAAAGTTAGGGTTGAAAGTTAGGGTTGAAAGTAAGGGTTGAAAGTTAGGGTTGACACTTAGGATTATTTTTCTATTTTTGTTTGGCCCAGGGTTATAGGGGAATACGAAAATTTAGGTATGTGACTCATTTGGGTACTAACCAATCAGAGAAGAGTTAGGGTTGAAAGTTAGGGTTGAAAGTTAGGGTTGAAAGTTAGGGTTGAAAGTTAGGGTTGAAAGTTAGGGTTGAAAGTTAGGGTTGAAAGTTAGGGTTGACACTTAGGATTATTTTTCTATTTTTGTTTGGCCCAGGGTTATAGGGGAATACGAAAATTTAGGTATGTGACTCATTTGGGTACTAACCAATCAGAGAAGAGTTAGGGTTGAAAGTTAGGGTTGAAAGTTAGGGTTGACACTTAGGATTATTTTTCTATTTTTGTTTGGCCCAGGGTTATAGGGGAATACGAAAATTTAGGTATGTGACTCATTTGGGTACTAACCAATCAGAGAAGAGTTAGGGTTGAAAGTTAGGGTTGAAAGTTAGGGTTGAAAGTTAGGGTTGACACTTAGGATTATTTTTCTATTTTTGTTTGGCCCAGGGTTATAGGGGAATACGAAAATTTAGGTATGTGACTCATTTGGGTACTAACCAATCAGAGAAGAGTTAGGGTTGAAAGTTAGGGTTGAAAGTTAGGGTTGAAAGTTAGGGTTGAAAGTTAGGATTATTTTTCTATTTTTGTTTGGCCCAGGGTTATAGGGGAATACGAAAATTTAGGTATGTGACTCATTTGGGTACTAACCAATCAGAGAAGAGTTAGGGTTGAAAGTTAGGGTTGAAAGTTAGGGTTGAAAGTTAGGGTTGACACTTTGGATTATTTTTCTATTTTTGTTTGGCCCAGGGTTATAGGGGAATACGAAAATTTAGGTATGTGACTCATTTGGGTACTAACCAATCAGAGAAGAGTTAGGGTTGAAAGTTAGGGTTAGGGTTAGGGTTAGGGTTAGGGTTAGGGTTAGGGTTAGGGTTATAGGGGAATACGAAAATGTAGGTATGTGACTCATTTGGGTACTAACCAATCAGAGAAGAGTTAGGGTTGAAAGTTAGGGTTGAAAGTTAGGGTTGACACTTAGGATTATTTTTCTATTTTTGTTTGGCCCAGGGTTATAGGGGAATACGAAAATTTAGGTATGTGACTCATTTGGGTACTAACCAATCAGAGAAGAGTTAGGGTTGAAAGTTAGGGTTGAAAGTTAGGGTTGAAAGTTAGGGTTGAAAGTTAGGGTTGACACTTAGGATTATTTTTCTATTTTTGTTTGGCCCAGGGTTATAGGGGAATACGAAAATTTAGGTTAGGGTTAGGGTTAGGGTTAGGGTTAGGGTTAGGGTTAGGGTTATAGGGGAATACGAAAATTTAGGTATGTGACTCATTTGGGTACTAACCAATCAGAGAAGAGTTAGGGTTGAAAGTTAGGGTTGAAAGTTAGGGTTGACACTTAGGATTATTTTTCTATTTTTGTTTGGCCCAGGGTTATAGGGGAATACGAAAATTTAGGTATGTGACTCATTTGGGTACTAACCAATCAGAGAAGAGTTAGGGTTGAAAGTTAGGGTTGAAAGTTAGGGTTGAAAGTTAGGGTTGAAAGTTAGGGTTGAAAGTTAGGGTTGACACTTAGGATTATTTTTCTATTTTTGTTTGGCCCAGGGTTATAGGGGAATACGAAAATTTAGGTATGTGACTCATTTGGGTACTAACCAATCAGAGAAGAGTTAGGGTTGAAAGTTAGGGTTGAAAGTTAGGGTTGAAAGTTAGGGTTGACACTTAGGATTATTTTTCTATTTTTGTTTGGCCCAGGGTTATAGGGGAATACGAAAATTTAGGTATGTGACTCATTTGGGTACTAACCAATCAGAGAAGAGTTAGGGTTGAAAGTTAGGGTTGAAAGTTAGGGTTGAAAGTTAGGGTTGACACTTAGGATTATTTTTCTATTTTTGTTTGGCCCAGGGTTATAGGGGAATACGAAAATTTAGGTATGTGACTCATTTGGGTACTAACCAATCAGAGAAGAGTTAGGGTTGAAAGTTAGGGTTGAAAGTTAGGGTTGAAAGTTAGGGTTGAAAGTTCGGGTTGAAAGTTAGGGTTGACACTTAGGATTATTTTTCTATTTTTGTTTGGCCCAGGGTTATAGGGGAATACGAAAATTTAGGTATGTGACTCATTTGGGTACTAACCAATCAGAGAAGAGTTAGGGTTGAAAGTTAGGGTTGAAAGTTAGGGTTGACACTTAGGATTATTTTTCTATTTTTGTTTGGCCCAGGGTTATAGGGCAATACGAAAATTTAGGTATGTGACTCATTTGGGTACTAACCAATCAGAGAAGAGTTAGGGTTGAAAGTTAGGGTTGAAAGTTAGGGTTGATACTTAGGATTATTTTTCTATTTTTGTTTGGCCCAGGGTTATAGGGGAATACGAAAATTTAGGTATGTGACTCATTTGGGTACTAACCAATCAGAGAAGAGTTAGGGTTGAAAGTTAGGGTTGAAAGTTAGGGTTGAAAGTTAGGGTTGAAAGTTCGGGTTGAAAGTTAGGGTTGACACTTAGGATTATTTTTCTATTTTTGTTTGGCCCAGGGTTATAGGGGAATACGAAAATTTAGGTATGTGACTCATTTGGGTACTAACCAATCAGAGAAGAGTTAGGGTTGAAAGTTAGGGTTGAAAGTTAGGGTTGACACTTAGGATTATTTTTCTATTTTTGTTTGGCCCAGGGTTATAGGGCAATACGAAAATTTAGGTATGTGACTCATTTGGGTACTAACCAATCAGAGAAGAGTTAGGGTTGAAAGTTAGGGTTGAAAGTTAGGGTTGACACTTAGGATTATTTTTCTATTTTTGTTTGGCCCAGGGTTATAGGGGAATACGAAAATTTAGGTATGTGACTCATTTGGGTACTAACCAATCAGAGAAGAGTTAGGGTTGAAAGTTAGGGTTGAAAGTTAGGGTTGAAAGTTAGGGTTGAAAGTTCGGGTTGAAAGTTAGGGTTGACACTTAGGATTATTTTTCTATTTTTGTTTGGCCCAGGGTTATAGGGGAATACGAAAATTTAGGTATGTGACTCATTTGGGTACTAACCAATCAGAGAAGAGTTAGGGTTGAAAGTTAGGGTTGAAAGTTAGGGTTGAAAGTTAGGGTTGAAAGTTAGGGTTGACAGTTAGGATTATTTTTCTATTTTTGTTTGGCCCAGGGTTATAGGGGAATACGAAAATTTAGGTATGTGACTCATTTGGGTACTAACCAATCAGAGAAGAGTTAGGGTTGAAAGTTAGGGTTGAAAGTTAGGGTTGAAAGTTAGGGTTGAAAGTTAGGGTTGAAAGTTAGGGTTGAAAGTTAGGGTTGACACTTAGGATTATTTTTCTATTTTTGTTTGGCCCAGGGTTATAGGGGAATACGAAAATTTAGGTATGTGACTCATTTGGGTACTAACCAATCAGAGAAGAGTTAGGGTTGAAAGTTAGGGTTGAAAGTTAGGGTTGAAAGTTAGGGTTGACACTTAGGATTATTTTTCTATTTTTGTTTGGCCCAGGGTTATAGGGGAATACGAAAATTTAGGTATGTGACTCATTTGGGTACTAACCAATCAGAGAAGAGTTAGGGTTGAAAGTTAGGGTTGAAAGTTAGGGTTGAAAGTTAGGGTTGACACTTAGGATTATTTTTCTATTTTTGTTTGGCCCAGGGTTATAGGGGAATACGAAAATTTAGGTATGTGACTCATTTGGGTACTAACCAATCAGAGAAGAGTTAGGGTTGAAAGTTAGGGTTAGGGTTAGGGTTAGGGTTAGGGTTAGGGTTAGGGTTAGGGTTAGGGTTAGGGTTAGGGTTATAGGGGAATACGAAAATTTAGGTATGTGACTCATTTGGGTACTAACCAATCAGAGAAGAGTTAGGGTTGAAAGTTAAGGTTGAAAGTTAGGGTTGAAAGTTAGGGTTGACACTTAGGATTATTTTTCTATTTTTGTTTGGCCCAGGGTTATAGGGGAATACGAAAATTTAGGTATGTGACTCATTTGGGTACTAACCAATCAGAGAAGAGTTAGGGTTGAAAGTTAGGGTTGAAAGTTAGGGTTGAAAGTTAGGGTTGAAAGTTAGGGTTGACACTTAGGATTATTTTTCTATTTTTGTTTGGCCCAGGGTTATAGGGGAATACGAAAATTTAGGTATGTGACTCATTTGGGTACTAACCAATCAGAGAAGAGTTAGGGTTGAAAGTTAGGGTTGAAAGTTAGGGTTGAAAGTTAGGGTTGAAAGTTAGGGTTGAAAGTTAGGGTTGAAAGTTAGGGTTGACACTTAGGATTATTTTTCTATTTTTGTTTGGCCCAGGGTTATAGGGGAATACGAAAATTTAGGTATGTGACTCATTTGGGTACTAACCAATCAGAGAAGAGTTAGGGTTGAAAGTTAGGGTTGAAAGTTAGGGTTGAAAGTTAGGGTTGAAATTTAGGGTTGAAAGTTAGGGTTGAAAGTTAGGGTTGACACTTAGGATTATTTGTCTATTTTTGTTTGGCCCAGGGTTATAGGGGAATACGAAAATTTAGGTATGTGACTCATTTGGGTACTAACCAATCAGAGAAGAGTTAGGGTTGAAAGTTAGGGTTGAAAGTTAGGGTTGAAAGTTAGGGTTGAAAGTTAGGGTTGACACTTAGGATTATTTTTCTATTTTTGTTTGGCCCAGGGTTATAGGGGAATACGAAAATTTAGGTATGTGACTCATTTGGGTACTAACCAATCAGAGAAGAGTTAGGGTTGAAAGTTAGGGTTGAAAGTTAGGGTTGAAAGTTAGGGTTGACACTTAGGATTATTTTTCTATTTTTGTTTGGCCCAGGGTTATAGGGGAATACGAAAATTTAGGTATGTGACTCATTTGGGTACTAACCAATCAGAGAAGAGTTAGGGTTGAAAGTTAAGGTTGAAAGTTAGGGTTGAAAGTTAGGGTTGACACTTAGGATTATTTTTCTATTTTTGTTTGGCCCAGGGTGATAGGGGAATACGAAAATTTAGGTATGTGACTCATTTGGGTACTAACCAATCAGAGAAGAGTTAGGGTTGAAAGTTAGGGTTGAAAGTTAGGGTTGAAAGTTAGGGTTGAAAGTTAGGGTTGACACTTAGGATTATTTTTCTATTTTTGTTTGGCCCAGGGTTATAGGGGAATACGAAAATTTAGGTATGTGACTCATTTGGGTACTAACCAATCAGAGAAGAGTTAGGGTTGAAAGTTAGGGTTGAAAGTTAGGGTTGAAAGTTAGGGTTGAAAGTTAGGGTTGAAAGTTAGGGTTGACACTTAGGATTATTTTTCTATTTTTGTTTGGCCCAGGGTTATAGGGGAATACGAAAATTTAGGTATGTGACTCATTTGGGTACTAACCAATCAGAGAAGAGTTAGGGTTGAAAGTTAGGGTTGAAAGTTAGGGTTGAAAGTTAGGGTTGAAAGTTAGGGTTGAAAGTTAGGGTTGACACTTAGGATTATTTTTCTATTTTTGTTTGGCCCAGGGTTATAGGGGAATACGAAAATTTAGGTATGTGACTCATTTGGGTACTAACCAATCAGAGAAGAGTTAGGGTTGAAAGTTAGGGTTGAAAGTTAGGGTTGAAAGTTAGGGTTGAAAGTTAGGGTTGAAAGTTAGGGTTGACACTTAGGATTATTTTTCTATTTTTGTTTGGCCCAGGGTTATAGGGGAATACGAAAATTTAGGTATGTGACTCATTTGGGTACTAACCAATCAGAGAAGAGTTAGGGTTGAAAGTTAGGGTTGAAAGTTAGGGTTGAAAGTTAGGGTTGAAAGTTAGGATTATTTTTCTATTTTTGTTTGGCCCAGGGTGATAGGGGAATACGAAAATTTAGGTATGTGACTCATTTGGGTACTAACCAATCAGAGAAGAGTTAGGGTTGAAAGTTAGGGTTGAAAGTTAGGGTTGAAAGTTAGGGTTGAAAGTTAGGGTTGACATTTAGGATTATTAGGGTTAGGGTTAGGGTTAGGGTTAGGGTTAGGGTTAGGGTTATAGGGGAATACGAAAATTTAGGTATGTGACTCATTTGGGTACTAACCAATCAGAGAAGAGTTAGGGTTGAAAGTTAGGGTTGAAAGTTAGGGTTGAAAGTTAGGGTTGAAAGTTAGGGTTGAAAGTTAGGGTTGAAAGTTAGGGTTGAAAGTTAGGGTTGACACTTAGGATTATTTTTCTATTTTTGTTTGGCCCAGGGTTATAGGGGAATACGAAAATTTAGGTATGTGACTCATTTGGGTTCTAACCAATCAGAGAAGAGTTAGGGTTGAAAGTTAGGGTTGAAAGTTAGGGTTGAAAGTTAGGGTTGACACTTAGGATTATTTTTCTATTTTTGTTTGGCCCAGGGTTATAGGGGAATACGAAAATTTAGGTATGTGACTCATTTGGGTACTAACCAATCAGAGAAGAGTTAGGGTTGAAAGTTAGGGTTGAAAGTTAGGGTTGAAAGTTAGGGTTGAAAGTTAGGGTTGAAAGTTAGGGTTGAAAGTTAGGGTTGACACTTAGGATTATTTTTCTATTTTTATTTGGCCCAGGGTTATAGGGGAATACGAAAATTTAGGTATGTGACTCATTTGGGTACTAACCAATCAGAGAAGAGTTAGGGTTGAAAGTTAGGGTTGAAAGTTAGGGTTGAAAGTTAGGGTTGAAAGTTAGGGTTGAAAGTTAGGGTTGAAAGTTAGGGTTGACACTTAGGATTATTTTTCTATTTTTGTTTGGCCCAGGGTTATAGGGGAATACGAAAATTTAGGTATGTGACTCATTTGGGTACTAACCAATCAGAGAAGAGTTAGGGTTGAAAGTTAGGGTTGAAAGTTAGGGTTGAAAGTTAGGGTTGAAAGTTAGGGTTGAAAGTTAGGGTTGACATTTAGGGTTAGGGTTAGGGTTAGGGTTAGGGTTAGGGTTAGGGTTAGGGTTAGGGTTAGGGTTAGGGTTAGGGTTAGGGTTAGGGTTATTAGGGTTAGGGTTAGGGTTAGGGTTAGGGTTAGGGTTAGGGTTAGGGTTAGGGTTAGGGTTATAGGGGAATACGAAAATTTAGGTATGTGACTCATTTGGGTACTAACCAATCAGAGAAGAGTTAGGGTTGAAAGTTAGGGTTGAAAGTTAGGGTTGAAAGTTAGGGTTGAAAGTTAGGGTTGACACTTAGGGTTGACACTTAGGGTTGACACTTAGGGTTGACACTTAGGGTTAGGGTTAGGGTTAGGGTTAGGGTTAGGGTTAGGGTTGAAAGTTAGGGTTGAAAGTTAGGGTTAGGGTTAGGGTTAGGGTTAGGGTTAGGGTTAGGGTTAGGGTTAGGGTTAGGGTTATAGGGGAATACGAAAATTTAGGTATGTGACTCATTTGGGTACTAACCAATCAGAGAAGAGTTAGGGTTGAAAGTTAGGGTTGAAAGTTAGGGTTGAAAGTTAGGGTTGACACTTAGGATTATTTTTCTATTTTTGTTTGGCCCAGGGTTATAGGGGAATACGAAAATTTAGGTATGTGACTCATTTGGGTACTAACCAATCAGAGAAGAGTTAGGGTTGAAAGTTAAGGTTGAAAGTTAGGGTTGAAAGTTAGGGTTGACACTTAGGATTATTTTTCTATTTTTGTTTGGCCCAGGGTTATAGGGGAATACGAAAATTTAGGTATGTGACTCATTTGGGTACTAACCAATCAGAGAAGAGTTAGGGTTGAAAGTTAGGGTTGAAAGTTAGGGTTGAAAGTTAGGGTTGAAAGTTAGGGTTGACAGTTAGGGTTGACAGTTAGGGTTGACAGTTAGGATTATTTTTCTATTAGGGTTAGGGTTAGGGTTAGGGTTAGGGTTAGGGTTAGGGTTAGGGTTAGGGTTAGGGTTAGGGTTAGGGTTAGGGTTAGGGTTAGGGTTAGGGTTAGGGTTATAGGGGAATACGAAAATTTAGGTATGTGACTCATTTGGGTACTAACCAATCAGAGAAGAGTTAGGGTTGAAAGTTAGGGTTGAAAGTTAGGGTTGAAAGTTAGGGTTGAAAGTTAGGGTTGAAAGTTAGGGTTGAAAGTTAGGGTTGACACTTAGGATTATTTTTCTATTTTTAGGGTTAGGGTTAGGGTTAGGGTTAGGGTTAGGGTTAGGGTTAGGGTTAGGGTTAGGGTTAGGGTTAGGGTTAGGGTTATAGGGGAATACGAAAATTTAGGTATGTGACTCATTTGGGTACTAACCAATCAGAGAAGAGTTAGGGTTGAAAGTTAGGGTTGAAAGTTAGGGTTGAAAGTTAGGGTTGACACTTAGGATTATTTTTCTATTTTTGTTTGGCCCAGGGTTATAGGGGAATACGAAAATTTAGGTATGTGACTCATTTGGGTACTAACCAATCAGAGAAGAGTTAGGGTTGAAAGTTAGGGTTGAAAGTTAGGGTTGAAAGTTAGGGTTGAAAGTTAGGGTTGAAAGTTAGGATTATTTTTCTATTTTTGTTTGGCCCAGGGTTATAGGGGAATACGAAAATTTAGGTATGTGACTCATTTGGGTACTAACCAATCAGAGAAGAGTTAGGGTTGAAAGTTAGGGTTGAAAGTTAGGGTTGAAAGTTAGGTTTGAAAGTTAGGGTTGACACTTAGGATTATTTTTCTATTTTTGTTTGGCCCAGGGTTATAGGGGAATACGAAAATTTAGGTATGTGACTCATTTGGGTACTAACCAATCAGAGAAGAGTTAGGGTTGAAAGTTAGGGTTGAAAGTTAGGGTTGAAAGTTAGGGTTAGGGTTAGGGTTAGGGTTAGGGTTATAGGGTTATAGGGGAATACGAAAATTTAGGTATGTGACTCATTTGGGTACTAACCAATCAGAGAAGAGTTAGGGTTGAAAGTTAGGGTTGAAAGTTAGGGTTGAAAGTTAGGGTTGACACTTAGGATTATTTTTCTATTTTTGTTTGGCCCAGGGTTATAGGGGAATACGAAAATTTAGGTATGTGACTCATTTGGGTACTAACCAATCAGAGAAGAGTTAGGGTTGAAAGTTAGGGTTGAAAGTTAGGGTTGAAAGTTAGGGTTGACACTTAGGATTATTTTTCTATTTTTGTTTGGCCCAGGGTTATAGGGGAATACGAAAATTTAGGTATGTGACTCATTTGGGTACTAACCAATCAGAGAAGAGTTAGGGTTGAAAGTTAGGGTTGAAAGTTAGGGTTGAAAGTTAGGGTTGAAAGTTAGGGTTGACACTTAGGATTATTTTTCTATTTTTGTTTGGCCCAGGGTTATAGGGGAATACGAAAATTTAGGTATGTGACTCATTTGGGTACTAACCAATCAGAGAAGAGTTAGGGTTGAAAGTTAGGGTTGAAAGTTAGGGTTGAAAGTTAGGGTTGAAAGTTAGGGTTGACACTTAGGATTATTTTTCTATTTTTGTTTGGCCCAGGGTTATAGGGGAATACGAAAATTTAGGTATGTGACTCATTTGGGTACTAACCAATCAGAGAAGAGTTAGGGTTGAAAGTTAGGGTTGAAAGTTAGGGTTGACACTTAGGATTATTTTTCTATTTTTGTTTGGCCCAGGGTTATAGGGGAATACGAAAATTTAGGTATGTGACTCATTTGGGTTAGGGTTAGGGTTAGGGTTAGGGTTAGGGTTAGGGTTATAGGGGAATACGAAAATTTAGGTATGTGACTCATTTGGGTACTAACCAATCAGAGAAGAGTTAGGGTTGAAAGTTAGGGTTGAAAGTTAGGGTTGAAAGTTAGGGTTGAAAGTTAGGATTATTTTTCTATTTTTGTTTGGCCCAGGGTTATAGGGGAATACGAAAATTTAGGTATGTGACTCATTTGGGTACTAACCAATCAGAGAAGAGTTAGGGTTGAAAGTTAGGGTTGAAAGTTAGGGTTGAAAGTTAGGGTTGAAAGTTAGGGTTGAAAGTTAGGGTTGACACTTAGTATTATTTTTCTATTTTTGTTTGGCCCAGGGTTATAGGGGAATACGAAAATTTAGGTATGTGACTCATTTGGGTACTAACCAATCAGAGAAGAGTTAGGGTTGAAAGTTAGGGTTGAAAGTTAGGGTTGAAAGTTAGGGTTGAAAGTTAGGGTTGAAAGTTAGGGTTATTTTTCTATTTTTGTGTGGCCCAGGGTTATAGGGGAATACGAAAATTTAGGTATGTGACTCATTTGGGTACTAACCAATCAGAGAAGAGTTAGGGTTGAAAGTTAGGGTTGAAAGTTAGGGTTGAAAGTTAGGATTATTTTTCTATTAGGGTTAGGGTTAGGGTTAGGGTTAGGGTTAGGGTTAGGGTTATAGGGGAATACGAAAATTTAGGGTTAGGGTTAGGGTTAGGGTTAGGGTTAGGGTTAGGGTTAGGGTTATAGGGGAATACGAAAATTTAGGTATGTGACTCATTTGGGTACTAACCAATCAGAGAAGAGTTAGGGTTGAAAGTTAGGGTTGAAAGTTAGGGTTGAAAGTTAGGGTTGAAAGTTAGGGTTGAAAGTTAGGGTTGACACTTAGGATTATTTTTCTATTTTTGTTTGGCCCAGGGTTATAGGGGAATACGAAAATTTAGGTATGTGACTCATTTGGGTACTAACCAATCAGAGAAGAGTTAGGGTTGAAAGTTAGGGTTGAAAGTTAGGGTTGAAAGTTAGGGTTGACACTTAGGATTATTTTTCTATTTTTGTTTGGCCCAGGGTTATAGGGGAATACGAAAATTTAGGTATGTGACTCATTTGGGTACTAACCAATCAGAGAAGAGTTAGGGTTGAAAGTTAGGGTTGAAAGTTAGGGTTAGGGTTAGGGTTAGGGTTAGGGTTAGGGTTATAGGGGAATACGAAAATTTAGGTATGTGACTCATTTGGGTACTAACCAATCAGAGAAGAGTTAGGGTTGAAAGTTAGGGTTGAAAGTTAGGGTTGAAAGTTAGGGTTGAAAGTTAGGGTTGAAAGTTAGGGTTGACACTTAGGATTATTTTTCTATTTTTGTTTGGCCCAGGGTTATAGGGGAATACGAAAATTTAGGTATGTGACTCATTTGGGTACTAACCAATCAGAGAAGAGTTAGGGTTGAAAGTTAGGGTTGAAAGTTAGGGTTGAAAGTTAGGGTTGAAAGTTAGGGTTGAAAGTTAGGGTTGACACTTAGGATTATTTTTCTATTTTTGTTTGGCCCAGGGTTATAGGGGAATACGAAAATTTAGGTATGTGACTCATTTGGGTACTAACCAATCAGAGAAGAGTTAGGGTTGAAAGTTAGGGTTGAAAGTTAGGGTTGAAAGTTAGGGTTGACACTTAGGATTATTTTTCTATTTTTGTTTGGCCCAGGGTTATAGGGGAATACGAAAATTTAGGTATGTGACTCATTTGGGTACTAACCAATCAGAGAAGAGTTAGGGTTGAAAGTTAGGGTTGAAAGTTAGGGTTGAAAGTTAGGGTTGAAAGTTAGGGTTGAAAGTTAGGGTTGAAAGTTAGGGTTGACACTTAGGATTATTTTTCTATTTTTGTTTGGCCCAGGGTTATAGGGGAATACGAAAATTTAGGTATGTGACTCATTTGGGTACTAACCAATCAGAGAAGAGTTAGGGTTGAAAGTTAGGGTTGAAAGTTAGGGTTGAAAGTTAGGGTTGACACTTAGGATTATTTTTCTATTTTTGTTTGGCCCAGGGTTATAGGGGAATACGAAAATTTAGGTATGTGACTCATTTGGGTACTAACCAATCAGAGAAGAGTTAGGGTTGAAAGTTAGGGTTGAAAGTTAGGGTTGAAAGTTAGGGTTGACACTTAGGATTATTTTTCTATTTTTGTTTGGCCCAGGGTTATAGGGGAATACGAAAATTTAGGTATGTGACTCATTTGGGTACTAACCAATCAGAGAAGAGTTAGGGTTGAAAGTTAGGGTTGAAAGTTAGGGTTGAAAGTTAGGGTTGAAAGTTAGGGTTGACACTTAGGATTATTTTTCTATTTTTGTGTGGCCCAGGGTTATAGGGGAATACGAAAATTTAGGTATGTGACTCATTTGGGTTAGGGTTAGGGTTAGGGTTAGGGTTATAGGGGAATACGAAAATTTAGGTATGTGACTCATTTGGGTACTAACCAATCAGAGAAGAGTTAGGGTTGAAAGTTAGGGTTGAAAGTTAGGGTTGAAAGTTAGGGTTGAAAGTTAGGGTTGAAAGTTAGGGTTGAAAGTTAGGATTATTTTTCTATTTTTATTTGGCCCAGGGTTATAGGGGAATACGAAAATTTAGGTATGTGACTCATTTGGGTACTAACCAATCAGAGAAGAGTTAGGGTTGAAAGTTAGGGTTGAAAGTTAGGGTTGAAAGTTAGGGTTGAAAGTTAGGGTTGACACTTAGTATTATTTTTCTATTTTTGTTTGGCCCAGGGTTATAGGGGAATACGAAAATTTAGGTATGTGACTCATTTGGGTACTAACCAATCAGAGAAGAGTTAGGGTTGAAAGTTAGGGTTGAAAGTTAGGGTTGAAAGTTAGGGTTGAAAGTTAGGGTTGAAAGTTAGGGTTATTTTTCTATTTTTGTGTGGCCCAGGGTTATAGGGGAATACGAAAATTTAGGTATGTGACTCATTTGGGTTAGGGTTAGGGTTAGGGTTAGGGTTAGGGTTATAGGGGAATACGAAAATTTAGGTATGTGACTCATTTGGGTACTAACCAATCAGAGAAGAGTTAGGGTTGAAAGTTAGGGTTGAAAGTTAGGGTTGAAAGTTAGGATTATTTTTCTATTAGGGTTAGGGTTAGGGTTAGGGTTAGGGTTAGGGTTAGGGTTAGGGTTATAGGGGAATACGAAAATTTAGGGTTAGGGTTAGGGTTAGGGTTAGGGTTAGGGTTAGGGTTATAGGGGAATACGAAAATTTAGGTATGTGACTCATTTGGGTACTAACCAATCAGAGAAGAGTTAGGGTTGAAAGTTAGGGTTGAAAGTTAGGGTTGAAAGTTAGGGTTGAAAGTTAGGGTTGAAAGTTAGGGTTGAAAGTTAGGGTTGACACTTAGGATTATTTTTCTATTTTTGTTTGGCCCAGGGTTATAGGGGAATACGAAAATTTAGGTATGTGACTCATTTGGGTACTAACCAATCAGAGAAGAGTTAGGGTTGAAAGTTAGGGTTGAAAGTTAGGGTTGAAAGTTAGGGTTGACACTTAGGATTATTTTTCTATTTTTGTTTGGCCCAGGGTTATAGGGGAATACGAAAATTTAGGTATGTGACTCATTTGGGTACTAACCAATCAGAGAAGAGTTAGGGTTGAAAGTTAGGGTTGAAAGTTAGGGTTAGGGTTAGGGTTAGGGTTAGGGTTAGGGTTAGGGTTAGGGTTATAGGGGAATACGAAAATTTAGGTATGTGACTCATTTGGGTACTAACCAATCAGAGAAGAGTTAGGGTTGAAAGTTAGGGTTGAAAGTTAGGGTTGAAAGTTAGGGTTGACACTTAGGATTAGGGTTAGGGTTAGGGTTAGGGTTAGGGTTAGGGTTAGGGTTAGGGTTAGGGTTAGGGTTAGGGTTATAGGGGAATACGAAAATTTAGGTATGTGACTCATTTGGGTACTAACCAATCAGAGAAGAGTTAGGGTTGAAAGTTAGGGTTGAAAGTTAGGGTTAGGGTTAGGGTTAGGGTTAGGGTTAGGGTTAGGGTTAGGGTTATAGGGGAATACGAAAATTTAGGTATGTGACTCATTTGGGTACTAACCAATCAGAGAAGAGTTAGGGTTGAAAGTTAGGGTTGAAAGTTAGGGTTGAAAGTTAGGGTTGACACTTAGGATTATTTTTCTATTTTTGTTTGGCCCAGGGTTATAGGGGAATACGAAAATTTAGGTATGTGACTCATTTGGGTACTAACCAATCAGAGAAGAGTTAGGGTTAGCGTTGAAAGTTAGGGTTAGGGTTGACCCTTACGATTATTTTTGTATTTGTGTTTGGTGAAAAAAGAATAGAACATTTTTAGTTATGTGACTCATTTAGGTACTTGGCCAATGAGAGTTAAGTTCTGAACAATTTAGGGAGGTTGTGGTTTGGGGTTGAAAGTGTGGTAAGAAAAAGTGTAAGTGGGTAAGAACGTGAGGGAGGTTGTGGGTAGGTGGGTGAGGGAGGTTTAGGGATGTATGGTGGGTGTGGGTAAGGAGGTTGAAGGTTTTTGAGGGAAGGTGGATGATGAAGAGAGTGGGTAGGTGGTGTTGAAGGTGGATTAGGGAGGGTGAGTAAATGTGTCTGGGAGGGTGAGGATGAAGGTGGGTGAAAAAAGTGTGGGTCAGTTCAGGTATGGGTGAGTGGGCAAGGGTGAGGCTGGGTATTGGTGTGCAGGTAAGGGTGGTGAAGGTGAATTTTAATATGGATGATGAGGGTAGAAGGTGGGTGAGGGAGGTTGGGTGAAGGAGGGTGTGGGAAGGTGATGTTGAAGGTGGGTGAGGGATGGTTAATATGGGTATAGGAGGCTTTGTAGGTAAGGTTGAGGCCAGTAAGGTAGAGTGAACATGGGTGAGGGAGGGTGAGGATTAAGGTGGAAGAGGGAGGGTGTGTTTAAGTGGGGTTAAAGGTTGGTGAATGTAGGTGAGGTAGGGGGATGAGTGAAGGTGTGGGTGAGTGAAGGTGTTGGTGAGGGGGCAATGGTGGGTGGGTGAAGGTGGATGAGTGTGAGGGTGAAGGTGGATGAGGTGGTGGGTGATAGTGAACATGGGTCAAGAGCGGGTGAGGGAGGGCATGGAATCAGTCTGTGAGCCTGCCCTTTCTATTTTGTTGTATATATTCTATTCCCTATCCAATTGACATGTTGCATTTATATGCAGTTAGTCATTCAAAAATTTGAAAACTCTTGCATTCGTTGCATGTTAGCGAGAGGCACCCTTAGAGGTAAAGAGCTAGCTTTTACCTCACTACTAAGTACTTGGACATTGAGGACTAGATCCGTTTTGTACAGAGCGGAGCTTCTCCTCTGCCGTATGCTAGGAGTGAAGAAGCACTACTGTCTATCGTCCGTAAAGGGGTATGCTTTCTTCCCCCAATTTACAGTCGAGCTAGCGCTGCAGATGGGACAGTAGCGAAGAGTTCACTGCCTGACTCTAAAAGGGCACACTCGTGTAAAGGGAGAGAAATCAACTCAAAGCTTTATATCCTGAGAGATAAAAGCAATGCATTGTGTAGGTGTACTCACTTACCTCAACTACTTACCTCCTTGTTAGTATGTCCTTTGTGAACATCATCTTGATAGACGAACTTACCTATTTTCATACTGCAAATAAATTTTACCCAAGATAAGTGAAAAAATATAATGCAATCCCCTTTAGAGCAATGCAGTTGAGGACCCTCTTTCACTGATGGACTAAATAAACAATGCTTAGACTGAGTGAGAGAGGGGTTTGTGAGAGAGAGGGGAGAGTGGTAGTCCTTGAAAGAGAGAGAGAAAGAAAGGACATTTGTGAGAGTAAAATACAGGTGATTTAGAAGGAGCAGGGATGCTAGTCAGGGAGAGTAATAGAGAGCAGGGAGAGAAAGAGAGGGTGTGAGAAAGAAAAAGAGAGAGAGAGAAGTGGAAGAAAGAAATGTGTGTGAGAGCAAGAGACGGGTTGAAGTGAAAGAGATAGAGTGGGAGTAAGAGAGAAACAAATTGAGAGAAGGGAGAGGGAGAGAGAAAGGAGAGGGAGAGAGAAGAGAGGGAGAGAGAAGGGAGAGAGAGAAATCAGGGAGAGACAAGTGTGAGAGGAGGGACAGAGAAGGGAGAGGGAGAGAGAAGGGAGAGGGAGAGAAAAGGAAAAGGGAGAGAAAAGGAAATGGAGATAGAAGGAAAAGGGAGAGAGAAGGAAGAGGGAGAGAGAATGGAGAGACAAGGGAGAGGGAGAGACAAGGAAAGGGAGAGAGAAGGGATAGTGAGAGAAAAGGGAGAGGGAGAGAGATGGAAGTGACAAGGGAGAGAGGAGGGAGAGAGAAGGGAGAGGGAGAGCGAAGGAAAGGAGAGGGGAAAGGAAAAGGGAGAGAATGGAGAGACAAGGAAAAGGGAGAGAGCATGGAAAGTGAGAGAGAAGGAAGAAGGAGAGAGAAGGAAGAGGGAGAGAGATGGGATAGGGAGAGAGAAGGGAGAGAGAAGGCAGAGGGATAGAGAAGGGAGTGAGAAAAGGGAGAGAGAAGGGAGAGAGAAAGAAAAGGGAGAGAGAAGGGAGAGGGAGAGACAAGGAAAGGGAGAGATAAGGGATAGGGAGAGAGAAGGGATAGGGAGAGAGAGAAGGGATAGGGAGAGGAAGAAGGGATACGGAGAGAGAGAAGGTAGATGTAGAGAGAAGGGAGATGGAGAGAGAAGGGAGAGGGAGAGAGAAGGGTGAGGGAGAGAAAAGGAAAAGGGAAAGAAAAGGAAAAGGGAGAGAAAAGGAAAAGGGAGAGAAAAGGAAAAGGGAGAGAAAAGGAAAAGGGAGAGAAAAGGAAAAGGGAGAGAAAAGGAAAAGAAAAGGGAGAGAAAAGGGAGAGAAAAGGGAGAGAGAAGGCAAAATGAGAGAGAAGGTAAAGGGAGAGAGAAGGAAAAGGGAGAGAGAAGGAAAGGGAGATAGAAGGAAAAGGGAGAGAGAAGGAAGAGGGAAAGAGAAGGAAGAGGGAGAGAGAATGGAGAGACAAGGGAGAGGGAGAGACAAGGAAAGGGAGAGAGAAGGGATAGGGAGAGAGAAGGGATAGGGAGAGAGAAGGGAGAGGGAGAGAGAAGGGAGAGGGAGAGAGTGATGAGGGAGTGACAAGGAAAAGGGAGAGAGAAGGGAGAGGGAGAGAGAAGGGAGAGGGAGAGAGGAGAGAGAGAAGGGAGAGAGAGAAGGGAGAGGGATAGACAGAGAGAAGGAAGAGGGTGCGAGAGAAGGGAAAGGGAGAGAGAGAGAAGGGAGAGGGGGAGAGAGAGGTAGAGGGAATGATCAGGGAGTTATAAGGGAGAGGGATAGAGAAGGGAGGGGGAGAGAGAGAGAGAAGGGAGTGGAGAGAGAGAGAAGGGAGAGGGAGAGCAAAGGAAAGGGGAGGGGAAAGGAAAGGGGAGAGAATGGAGAGACAAGGAAAAGGGAGAGAGATTGGAAAGGGAGAGAGAAGGAAGAGGGAGAGAGAAGGAAGAGGGAGAGAGAATGGATAGGGAGAGAGAAGGGAGAGAGAAGGCAGAGGGATAGAGAAGGGAGTGAGAAAATGGAGAGAGAAAGAAAAGGGAGAGAGAAGGAAAAGGGAGAGAGAAGGAAAAGGGAGAGAGAAGGAAAGGGAGATAGAAGGAAAAGGGAGAGAGAATGAGAAGGGAGAGAGAATGGAGAGACAAGGAAGAGGGAGAGACAAGGAAAGGGAGAGAGAAGGGATAGGGAGAGCGAAGGAAGAGGGAGAGAGAAAAGGGAGAGAGAGAGAGAAGGGAGAGAAAGAGAGTGATGAGGGAGTGACAAGGAAAAGGGAGAGAGAAGGGAGAGGGAGAGAGAAGGGAGAGGGAGAGAGGAGAGAGAAAAGGGAGAGAGAGAGAAGGGAGAGGGAGAGAGAGAGGTAGAGGGAATGACGAGGGAGTTATAAGGGAGAGGGAGAGAGAAGGGAGGGGGAGAGAGAGAGAAGGGAGTGGAGAGAGAGAGAAGGGAGTGGAGAGAGAGAGAAGGGAGAGGGAGAGCGAAGGAAAGGGGAGGCAAGGAAAAGGGAGAGAATGGAGAGATAAGGAAAAGGGAGAGAGCATGGAAAGGGAGAGAGCATGGAAAGGGAGAGAGAAGTAAGAGGGAGAGAGAAGGAAGAGGGAGAGAGAAGGGATAGGGAGAGAGAATGGAGAGACAAGGGAGAGGGAGAGACAAGGAAAGGGAGAGAGAAGGGATAGGGAGAGAGAAGGGAGAGGGAGAGAGAAGGGGGTGACAAGGGAGAGAGGAGGGAGAGAGAAGGGAGAGGGAGAGAGAAGGAAAAGGGAGGGGAAAGGAAGATGGAGAGAGAAGGAAGATGGAGAGAGAAGGAAGATGGAGAGAGAAGGAAGATGGAGAGAGAAGGAAGAGGGAGAGAGAAGGAAGAGGGAGAGAGAAGGAAGAGGGAGAGAGAAGGAAGAGGGAGAGAGAAGGAAGAGGGAGAGAGAAGGAAGAGGGAGAGAGAAGGAAGAGGGAGAGAGAAGGAAGAGGGAGAGAGAAGGAAGAGGGAGAGAGAAGGAAGAGGGAGAGAGAATGGAGAGACAAGGGAGAGGTAGAAACAAGGGAGAGGGAGCGACAAGGGATAGGGAGAGAGAAGGAAGAGGGAGAGAGAGAAGGAAGAGGGAGAGAGAGAAGGGATACGGAGAGAGAGAAGGTAGATGTAGAGAGAAGGGAGATGGAGAAGAAGGAAGATGGAGAAGGGAGAGAGAGAGAGAGAGAGAGAGAGAGAGAGATGAGGGAGTGACAAGGAAAATGGAGAGAGAAGGGAGAGGGAGAGAGGAGAGAGAAGGGAGAGAGAGAAGAGAGAGGGAGAGACAGAGAGAAGGAAGAGGGTGAGAGAGAAAGGAATGGTTGAGAGAGAGAAGGGAGAGGGAGAGGGAATGACGAGGGAGTTATAAGGGAGAGGGAGAGAGAAGGGAGGGGGAGAGAGAGAAGGGAGTGGAGAGAGAGAGAAGGGAGAGGGAGAGCGAAGGAAAGGGTAGGGGAAAGGAAAAGGGAGAGAATGGAGAGATAAGGAAAAGGGAGATAGCATGGAAAGGGAGAGAGACGGAAGAGGGAGAGAGAAGGGATAGGGAGAGAGAAGGGAGAGAAAGGCAGAGGGATAGAGAAGGGAGTGAGAAAAGGGAGAGAGAAAGAAAAGGGAGAGAGAAGGGAAAAGGAGAGAGAAGGAAAAGGGAGAGAGAAGGAAAAGGGAGAGAGAAGGAAAGGGAGAGGGAAGGAAAAGGGAGAGAGAATGGAGAGACAAGGGAGAGGGAGAGACAAGGAAAGGGAGAGAGAAGGGATAGGGAGAGAGAAGGGAGAGGGAGAGAGGAGGGGGTGACAAGGGAGAGAGGAGGGAGAGAGAAGGGAGAGGGAGAGAGAAGGAAAAGGGAGCGGAAAGGAAAAGGGAGAGAGAATGGAAAGGGAGAGAGAAGGAAGATGGAGAGAGAAGGAAGATGGAGAGAGAAGGAAGATGGAGAGAGAAGGAAGAGGGAGAGGGAAGGAACAGGGAGAGGGAAGGAAGAGGGAGAGAGAATGGAGAGACAAGGGAGAGGTAGAAACAAGGCAGAGGGAGCGACAAGGGATAGGGAGAGAGAAGGAAGAGGGAGAGAGAAAAGGGATAGGGAGAGAGAGAAGGGATAGGGAGAGAGAGAAGGGATACGGAGAGAGAGAAGGGATACGGAGAGAGAGAAGGGATACGGAGAGAGAGAAGGTAGATGTAGAGAGAAGGGAGATGGAGAAAGAAGGAAGATGGAGAAGGGAGAGAGAGAGAGAAGGGAGAGAGAGAGAGAGAGGGAGAGAGAGAGAGTGATGAGGGAGTGACAAGGAAAAGGGAGAGAGAAGGGAGAGAGAAGGGAGAGGGAGAGAGGAGAGAGAGAAGGGAGAGAGAGAGAAGGGAGAGGGAGAGACAGAGAGAAGGAAGAGGGTGAGAGAGAAGGGAAAGGGAGAGAGAGAGAAGGGAGAGAGAGAAGGGAGAGGGAGAGAGAGAGGTTGAGGGAATGACGAGGGAGTTATAAGGGAGAGGGAGAGAGAAGGGAGGGGGAGAGAGAGAGAGAAGGGAGTGGAGAGAGAGAGAAGGGAGAGGGAGAGCGAAGGAAAGGGGAGGGGAAAGGAAAAGGGAGAGAATGGAGAGATAAGGAAAAGGGAGAGAGCATGGAGAGGGAGAGAGAAGGGAGAGGGAGAGAGGAGAGAGAGAAGGGAGAGTGAGAGAAGGGAGAGGGAGAGACAGAGAGAAGGAAGAGGGTGAGAGAGAAGGGAAAGGGAGAGAGAGAGAGAAGGGAGAGGGAGAGAGAGAGGTAGAGGGAATGACGAGGGAGTTATAAGGGAGAGGGAGAGAGAAGGGAGGGGGAGAGAGAGAGAGAAGGGAGTGGAGAGAGAGAGAGAAGGGAGAGGGAGAGTGAAGGAAAGGGGAGGGGAAAGGAAAAGGGAGAGAATGGAAAGATAAGGAAAAGGGAGAGAGCATGGAAAGGGAGAGAGAAGTAAGAGGGAGAGAGAAGGAAGAGGGAGAGAGAAGGTATAGGGAGAGAGAAGGGAGATGGGGAGAGAAGGAAGAGGGAGAGGGAAGGAAGAGGGAGAGAGAATGGAGAGACAAGGGAGTGGTAGAAACAAGGGAGAGGGAGCGACAAGGGATAGGGAGAGAGAAGGAAGAGGGAGAGAGAGAAGGGATAGGGAGAGAGAGAAGGGATAGGGAGAGAGAGAAGGGATAGGGAGAGAGAGAAGGTAGATGTAGAGAGAAGGGAGATGGAGAAAGAAGGAAGATGGAGAAGGGAGAGAGAGAGAAGGGAGAGAGAGAGAGTGATGAGGGAGTGACAAGGAAAAGGGATTGAGAAGGGAGAGGGAGAGAGAAGGTAGAGGGAGAGAGGAGAGAGAGAAGGGAGAGAGAGAAGGGAGAGGGAGAGGGAAGGAAGAGGGAGAGAGAAGGAAGAGGGAGAGAGAAGGAAGAGGGAGAGAGAAGGAAGAGGGAGAGAGAATGGAGAGACAAGGGAGAGGTAGAAACAAGGGAGAGGGAGCGACAAGGGATAGGGAGAGAGAAGGAAGAGGGAGAGAGAGAAGGGATACGGAGAGAGAGAAGGTAGATGTAGAGAGAAGGGAGATGGAGAAGAAGGAAGATGGAGAAGGGAGAGAGAGAGAGAGAGAGAGAGAGAGAGAGAGAGAGAGAGAGAGAGAGAGAGAGAGAGAGATGAGGGAGTGACAAGGAAAATGGAGAGAGAAGGGAGAGTGAGAGAGAAGGGAGAGGGAGAGAGGAGAGAGAAGGGAGAGAGAGAAGAGAGAGGGAGAGACAGAGAGAAGGAAGAGGGTGAGAGAGAAAGGAATGGTTGAGAGAGAGAAGGGAGAGGGAGAGGGAATGACGAGGGAGTTATAAGGGAGAGGGAGAGAGAAGGGAGGGGGAGAGAGAGAAGGGAGTGGAGAGAGAGAGAAGGGAGAGGGAGAGCGAAGGAAAGGGTAGGGGAAAGGAAAAGGGAGAGAATGGAGAGATAAGGAAAAGGGAGATAGCATGGAAAGGGAGAGAGACGGAAGAGGGAGAGAGAAGGAAGAGGGAGAGAGAAGGGATAGGGAGAGAGAAGGGAGAGAAAGGCAGAGGGATAGAGAAGGGAGTGAGAAAAGGGAGAGAGAAAGAAAAGGGAGAGAGAAGGGAAAAGGAGAGAGAAGGAAAAGGGAGAGAGAAGGAAAAGGGAGAGAGAAGGAAAGGGAGAGGGAAGGAAAAGGGAGAGAGAATGGAGAGACAAGGGAGAGGGAGAGACAAGGAAAGGGAGAGAGAAGGGATAGGGAGAGAGAAGGGAGAGGGAGAGAGGAGGGGGTGACAAGGGAGAGAGGAGGGAGAGAGAAGGGAGAGGGAGAGAGAAGGAAAAGGGAGCGGAAAGGAAAAGGGAGAGAGAATGGAAAGGGAGAGAGAAGGAAGATGGAGAGAGAAGGAAGATGGAGAGAGAAGGAAGATGGAGAGAGAAGGAAGAGGGAGAGAGAATGGAGAGACAAGGGAGAGGTAGAAACAAGGCAGAGGGAGCGACAAGGGATAGGGAGAGAGAAGGAAGAGGGAGAGAGAAAAGGGATAGGGAGAGAGAGAAGGGATACGGAGAGAGAGAAGGGATACGGAGAGAGAGAAGGGATACGGAGAGAGAGAAGGTAGATGTAGAGAGAAGGGAGATGGAGAAAGAAGGAAGATGGAGAAGGGAGAGAGAGAAGGGAGAGGGAGAGAGAGAGGTAGAGGGAATGACGAGGGAGTTATAAGGGAGAGGGAGAGAGAAGGGAGGGGGAGAGAGAGAGAGAAGGGAGTGGAGAGAGAGAGAAGGGAGAGGGAGAGCGAAGGAAAGGGGAGGGGAAAGGAAAAGGGAGAGAATGGAGAGATAAGGAAAAGGGAGAGAGCATGGAGAGGGAGAGAGAAGGGAGAGGGAGAGAGGAGAGAGAGAAGGGAGAGTGAGAGAAGGGAGAGGGAGAGACAGAGAGAAGGAAGAGGGTGAGAGAGAAGGGAAAGGGAGAGAGAGAGAGAAGGGAGAGGGAGAGAGAGAGGTAGAGGGAATGACGAGGGAGTTATAAGGGAGAGGGAGAGAGAAGGGAGGGGGAGAGAGAGAGAGAAGGGAGTGGAGAGAGAGAGAGAAGGGAGAGGGAGAGCGAAGGAAAGGGGAGGGGAATGACGAGGGAGTTATAAGGGAGAGGGAGAGAGAAGGGAGGGGGAGAGAGAGAGAGAAGGGAGTGGAGAGAGAGAGAAGGGAGAGGGAGAGCGAAGGAAAGGGGAGGGGAAAGGAAAAGGGAGAGAATGGAGAGATAAGGAAAAGGGAGAGAGCATGGAAAGGGAGAGAGAAGTAAGAGGGAGAGAGAAGGAAGAGGGAGAGAGAAGGTATAGGGAGAGAGAAGGGAGAGGGAGATAGAAGGGGGTGACAAGGGAGAGAGGAGGGAGAGAGAAGGGAGAGGGAGAGAGAAGGAAAAGGGAGGGGAAAGGAAAAGGGAGAGAGAATGGAAAGGGAGAGAGAAGGAAGATGGAGAGAGAAGGAAGATGGAGAGAGAAGGAAGATGGGGAGAGAAGGAAGAGGGAGAGGGAAGGAAGAGGGAGAGAGAATGGAGAGACAAGGGAGAGGTAGAAACAAGGGAGAGGGAGCGACAAGGGATAGGGAGAGAGAAGGAAGAGGGAGAGAGAGAAGGGATAGGGAGAGAGAGAAGGGATAGGGAGAGAGAGAAGGGATACGGAGAGAGAGAAGGTAGATGTAGAGAGAAGGGAGATGGAGAAAGAAGGAAGATGGAGAAGGGAGAGAGAGAGAAGGGAGAGAGAGAGAGTGATGAGGGAGTGACAAGGAAAAGGGATTGAGAAGGGAGAGGGAGAGAGAAGGTAGAGGGAGAGAGGAGAGAGAGAAGGGAGAGAGAGAAGGGAGAGGGAGAGGGAGAGAGAAGGAAGAGGGTGAGAGAGAAGGGAAAGGGAGAGAGAGAAGGGAGAGGGAATGACGAGGGAGTTATAAGGGAGAGGGAGAGAGAAGGGAGGGGGAGAGAGAGAATGGAGAGGGAGAGAGAGAGAGAGAAGGGAGAGGGAGAGAGAGAGAAGGGAGAGGGAGAGGTTGAGAAGGGAGAGAGAGAGAAGGGAAAGGGAGAGAGAGAGAGAAGGGAGGTCAGGTGTTCAGGATATCCAAGCTTCAACACAGATGCTTTAATCAGTCCCTGCTTCAGCACAGGTGGCTCAATCAGGGTCTCTGTCTTCAAACAAGCCTCTGTTTGAGCCACTTGTGCTGAAGCTGTAAAATTGTGCTGAAGCTGTAAAATCCTGAAATTCAGACCAGTTTGGGGGATTAAGGACTTGAGTTGAGCAGCCATGTGTTCAAATTCTATGATACCTATTATTTACATTTGCATCTAGAGTGCTCTTTAGAAGCGGTTTGTCTCACTTAAGAGTGATTAGAATAGGCCGCAAAATCTTTTGCTGTGTACAGGAAAAAAGAGGCATAAAAAACCAAGGCTGCCATCTCTTTATATCACAAGGTTACTCAGCAAACATAACAGAAAAACACAGAGAATACACAGAACAATGCAAAGAGCCACCCACAAACAGAACTGGTTGATGATAAACCAATGAATACCAAATTTCAAACCACAGAAACATTAACATTCACAGTATTTACAATCTTTAACAGAACTCTTATGGAGACAATAAAGGGGGTAGGTGCTCTGGGGAATTTCATACACAAGAGCCCCACAAACAGGGCTGGTTGATGATAAACCAATGAATACCATATTTAAAACCACATAAACATTACAAGTTACAGTACTTACAATCTTTATCAGAACTCTTATAGACAATAAATGTGGATATAAACACACACATTACAGTATGTGGGTGTATATGTGTACATTATCTCTAGGGGTAGGTGCTCTGGGCTATTTCACACAAAAGAGCCCCACAAACAGGGCTGGTTGATGATAAACCAATTAATACCATATTTCAAACTGCATAAACATTACAAGTTACAGTACTTACAATCTTTATCAGTACCCTTGTAGACAATAAATGTGGATATACACACACACACACACACACACACACACATTACAGTATGTGGGTGTGTATGTGTACATTATCTCTAGGGGTAGGTGCTATGGACTATTTCATACACAAGAGCCACCCACAACCAGGGCTGGTTGATGATAAACCAATGAATACCATATTTCTAACCGCATAAACATTACAAGTTACAGTACTTACAATCTTTATCAGAACTCTTATAGTCAATAAATGTGGATATGGAGAAGGGAGAGAGAAAGAAAAGGGAGAGAGAAGGGAAAGGGAGAGAGAAGGAAAGGGAGATAGAAGGAAAAGGGAGATAGAAGGAAAAGGAAGAGAGAATGGAGAGACAAGGGAGAGGGAGAGACAAGGAAAGGGAGAGAGAAGGGATAGGGAGAGAGAAGGGAGAGGGAGAGAGAATGGAGTGACAAGGGAGAGAGGAGGGAGAGAGAAGGGAGAGAGAAAGAGAGAGAAGGAAAAGGGAGGGGAAAGGAAAAGGGAGAGAGAATGGAAAGGGAGAGAGAAGGAAGAGGGAGAGAGAAGGAAGATGGAGAGAGAAGGAAGATGGAGAGAGAAGGAAGAGGGAGAGAGAAGGAAGAGGGAGAGAGAATGGAGAGACAAGGGAGAGTAGAAACAAGGGAGAGGGAGCGACAAGGGTTAGGGGTTAGGGTTAGGGTTAGGGTTAGGGTTAGGGTTAGGGTTAGGGTTAGGGTTAGGGTTAGGTTAGGGTTAGGGTTAGGGTTAGGGTTAGGGTTAGGTTAGGGTTAGGGTTAGGGTTAGGGTTAGGGTTAGGGTTAGGGTTAGGGTTAGGTTGGTTAGGGTTAGGGTTAGGGTTAGGGTTAGGGTTAGGGTTAGGGTTAGGGTTAGGGTTAGGGTTAGGGTTAGGGTTAGGGTTAGGGTTAGGGTTAGGGTTAGGGTTAGGGTTAGGGTTAGGTTAGGGTTAGGGTTAGGGTTAGGGTTAGGGTTAGGGTTAGGGTTAGGGTTAGGTTAGGGTTAGGGTTAGGGTTAGGGTTAGGGTTAGGGTTAGGGTTAGGTTAGGGTTAGGGTTAGGGTTAGGGTTAGGGTTAGGGTTAGGGTTAGGGTTAGGGTTAGGGTTAGGGTTAGGGTTAGGGTTAGGGTTAGGGTTAGGGTTAGGGTTAGGGTTAGGGTTAGGGTTAGGGTTAGGGTTAGGGTTAGGGTTAGGGTTAGGGTTAGGGTTAGGGTTAGGGTTAGGGTTAGGGTTAGGGTTAGGGTTAGGGTTAGGGTTAGGGTTAGGGGTTAGGGTTAGGGTTAGGGTTAGGGTTAGGGTTAGGTTAGGGTTAGGGTTAGGTTAGGGTTAGGGTTAGGGTTAGGGTTAGGGTTAGGGTTAGGGTTAGGGTTAGGGTTAGGGTTAGGGTTAGGGTTAGGGTTAGGGTTAGGGTTAGGGTTAGGGTTAGGGTTAGGGTTAGGGTTAGGGTTAGGGTTAGGGTTAGGGTTAGGGTTAGGGTTAGGGTTAGGGTTAGGGTTAGGGTTAGGGTTAGGGTTAGGGTTAGGGTTAGGGTTAGGGTTAGGGTTAGGGTTAGGGTTAGGGTTAGGGTTAGGGTTAGGGTTAGGGTTAGGGTTAGGGTTAGGGTTAGGGTTAGGGTTAGGGTATTAGGGTTAGGGTTAGGGTTAGGGTTAGGGTTAGGGTTAGGGTTAGGGTTAGGGTTAGGGTTAGGGTTAGGGTTAGGGTTAGGGTTAGGGTTAGGGTTAGGTTAGGTTAGGGTTAGGGTTAGGTTAGGGTTAGGGTTAGGGTTAGGGTTAGGGTTAGGGTTAGGGTTAGGGTTAGGGTTAGGGTTAGGGTTAGGGTTAGGTTAGGGTTAGGGTTAGGGTTAGGGTTAGGGTTAGGGTTAGGGTTAGGGTTAGGGTTAGGGTTAGGGTTAGGGTTAGGGTTAGGGTTAGGGTTAGGGTTAGGGTTAGGGTTAGGTTAGGGTTAGGGTTAGGGTTAGGGTTAGGGTTAGGGTTAGGGTTAGGGTTAGGGTTAGGGTTAGGGTTAGGGTTAGGGTTAGGGTTAGGGTTAGGGTTAGGGTTAGGGTTAGGGTTAGGGTTAGGGTTAGGGTTAGGGTTAGGGTTAGGGTTAGGGTTAGGGTTAGGGTTAGGGTTAGGGTTAGGGTTAGGGTTAGGGTTAGGGTTAGGGTTAGGGTTAGGGTTAGGGTTAGGGTTAGGGTTAGGGTTAGGGTTAGGGTTAGGGTTAGGGTTAGGGTTAGGGTTAGGGTTAGGGTTAGGTTAGGGTTAGGGTTAGGGTTAGGGTTAGGGTTAGGGTTAGGGTTAGGGTTAGGGTTAGGGTTAGGGTTAGGGTTAGGGTTAGGGTTTAGGGTTAGGGTTAGGGTTAGGGTTAGGGTTAGGGTTAGGGTTAGGGTTAGGGTTAGGGTTAGGGTTAGGGTTAGGGTTAGGGTTAGGGTTAGGGTTAGGGTTAGGGTTAGGGTTAGGGTTAGGGTTAGGGTTAGGGTTAGGGTTAGGGTTAGGGTTAGGGTTAGGGTTAGGGTTAGGGTTAGGGTTAGGGTTAGGGTTAGGGTTAGGGTTAGGGTTAGGGTTAGGGTTAGGGTTAGGGTTAGGGTTAGGGTTAGGGTTAGGGTTAGGGTTAGGGTTAGGGTTAGGGTTAGGGTTAGGGTTAGGGTTAGGGTTAGGGTTAGGGTTAGGGTTAGGGTTAGGGTTAGGGTTAGTGTTA